>NW_027436456.1:0-9000 GCF_964199755.1 Larus michahellis | reverse complement strand
CCAAAAAAAAGGGGGACCCGGGTGGCCGGGGGGGGGGGTCGTGTCACGTGTGTGTGTCCCCCCCCCAAATTCTGCCCCCCCCCCCAAATCTACACTACAGAAAACCGAGGCTCGGGTGACCCCCCCCCACTTATCTCCTCCCCCCCCCCCCCCCCATCACTACAAGCTAAAGGGGGACCCAGGGGTCCGGGACCCCCAAATCCATCATCCATGTGGGGGGGGGGGGCAGGTGGCCAGGACCCCCAAACTGTCACCCAATGGGGGGGGGGGGGGGGGGGCAGGCATTCGGGACCCCCAAATCCATCATCCATGGAGGGGGGGGGGGGCAGGGGTCCGGGACCCCCAAACTGTCACCCATGGGGGGGGGGAGGGGGCGGTGGGGGGAGGGAACCAGGACCCCCAAATCATCCATGGGGGGGGGGGGGCCCCAAATGGGGGGGACCCGGGTGTCGGGGAGGGGGGGGGGGCGGACACACGGGGGACTCAGGGGTCCGGGACCCCCAAATCCACCATCCATGGGGGGGGCCCCAGGTGTCCGGGACCCCCAAATCCGTGGTCCGTGGGGGGGCCCCGGGTGTCCGAGACCCCCAAACTGTCATCCATGGGGGGACACGGGTGTCTGGGGGGGGGCAGGTGTCCAGGACCCCCAAATCCATGGTCCATGGCGGGGGGGGGGGGGGGGAGTTGGGGGGGAGACCCCCAAACCCATCATCCCTGTGGTGGCCACCAACCAGGGGTCTGATGGTGGCCCCAGGCGTCTGGGGGGGGGTCCGTGGCCTCATCCATGGGGGGGGGGGGCCCCAGTTCTCCGGGACCCCCAGATCCATCAGCCGTGGAGGGACCCAGGTGTCCGGGTGGGATCCACGTCCTCATCCATGGGGGGGATCCAGGTGTCCGGGACCCCCAACCCCATTGTCCGTGGAGGAACCCAAGTGTCTGGGGGGGGCTTCACGGACCTTATCCATGGACCCAGCTCTCCGGGACCCCCAAATCCATCATCCGTGGAGGGACCCACGTGTCCGGGACCCCCAAATCCATCATCCATGGAGGAACCCGGGTGTCCAGGACCCCCAAACTGTCATCCATGGGGGGAACCAGGTGTCCGGGACCCCAAATCCATCATCCATGGAGGAACCCGGGTGTCCAGGACCCCCAAACTGTCATCCATGGGGGGAACCAGGTGTCCAGGACCCCAAATCCATCATCCATGGAGGAACCCGGGTGTCTGACGGTGGACCCAGGTCTCCGGGACCCCCAGACCATCATCCATGGAGGAACCCGGGTGTCCACGACCCCCAAACCATCATCCGTGGAGGAACCCAGGTGTCCACGACCCCCAAATCCATCATCCATGGAGGGACCCAGTTGTCCGGTGGTGGACCCAGTTCTCCAGGACCCCCAAACCATCATCCGTGGAGGAACCCAGGTGTCCAGGAGCCCAAATCCATCATCCATGGAGGGACCCAGGTGTCTTGGTGGGGTCCATGTCCTCATCCATGGAGGAACCCAAGTGTCTGATGGTGGACCCAGTTCTCCAGGACCCCCAGACCATCATCCATGGAGGAACGCAGGTGTCCAGGAACCCCAAACTGTCATCCATGGGGGGAACCAGGTGTCCAGGACCCCCAAATCCATCATCCATGGAGGAACCCGGTGTCTGATGGTGGACCCAGGTCTCCAGGACCCCCAGACCATCATCCATGGAGGAACCCAGGTGTCCACGACCCCCAAATCCATCATCCATGGAGGGACCCAGGTGTCTGATGGTGGACCCAGTTCTCCAGGACCCCCAAATCCATCATCCATGGAGGAACCCAGTTCTCCAGGACCCCCAAATCCATCATCCATGGAGGAACCCCGGCGTCTGATGGTGGACCCAGTTCTCCGGGACCCTCAAATCCATGATCCATGGAGGGACCCAGGTGTCTGATGGTGGACCCAGTTCTCCAGGACCCCAAGACCATCATCCATGGAGGAGCCCAGGTGACCAGGACCCCCAAACTGTCATCCATGGGGGGAACCAGGCATCTGGGACCCCCAAATCCATCATCCATGGAGGAACCCAGGTGTCTGATGGTGGACCCAGTTCTCCGGGACCCTCAAATCCATCATCCATGGAGGAGCCCAGGTGTCCAGGTGGGGTCCACGTCTTCATCCATGGAGGAACCCGGGTGTCCAGGACCCTCAAATCCATCATCCATGGAGGGACCCACGTGTCTGGGTGGGGTCCACATCCTCACCCATGGAGGAACCCAGTGTCTGATGGTGCACCCAGGTCTCTGGGACCCCCAGACCATCATCCATGGAGGAGCCCAGGTGTCCATGACCCCCAAATCCATCATCCATGAAGGAGCCCAGGTGTCCGGGTGGGCTCCACGTCCTCATCCATGGAGGGACCCAAGTGTCTGATGGTGGACCCAGTTCTCTGGGACCCCCAAACCCATCATCCATGGAGGGACCCAAGTGTCTGATGGTGGACCCAGTTCTCTGGGACCCCCAAATCCATCATCCATGGAGGGACCCAAGTGTCTGATGGTGGACCCAGGTCTCCAGGACCCCCAAACCATCATCCATGGAGGAACCCAGGTGTCCACGACCCCCAAATCCATCATCCATGGAGGGACCCGGGTGTCTGATGGTGGACCCAGTTCTCTGGGACCCCCAGACCATCATCCATGGAGGAACCCGGGTGTCTGGGACCCCCAAATCCATCATCCATGGAGGAACCCAGTTCTCCAGGACCCCCGAACCATCATCCATGGAGGGACCCGGGTGTCTGATGGTGGACCCAGGTCTCCGGGACCCCCAGATCATCATCCATGGAGGCACCCAGTTCTCTGGGACCCCCAAACCATCATCCATGGAGGAACCCAGGTGTCCAGGACCCCCAAATCCATCATCCATGGAGGGACCCGGGTGTCTGATGGTGGACCCAGTTCTCTGGGACCCCCAAATCCATCATCCATGGAGGGACCCGGGTGTCTGATGGTGGACCCAGGTCTCTGGGACCCCCAAATCCATCATCTATGGAGGGACCCGGGTGTCTGATGGTGGACCCAGGTCTCTGGGACCCCCAAATCCATCATCCATGGAGGGACCCGGGTGTCTGATGGTGGACCCAGGTCTCTGGGACCCCCAGATCATCATCCATGGAGGCACCCAGTTCTCTGGGACCCCCAGACCATCATCCATGGAGGAACCCGGGTGTCTGATGGTGGACCCAGTTCTCCGGGACCCCAAGACCATCATCCACGGAGGCACCCAGGCGCCCGGGTGGGGTCCACGCCCTCATCCGTGGAAGAACCCAGTTCTCCAGGACCCCCCCAACCCATCACCTACGGAGAAACCCGGCCCTCCGCCGACCCCCAAACCCCCATCCAACGGAGCAACCCGGGCGTCCACCCAACCCCCCTCCGTCCACGTCCGTGTGTGCGTGTGTGTGTGTGTGTGTGACCCCCCCAACCCCGGCCTTGCCCCGACCGCCCCCCCCAGGCCCCCCCCCCCCCCCCAAGCCCTCAGCGCACCATGACGTTGATCTCGGCCACGCTGGCCTCCAAGACGTTCTCGGCCGTGGTCTTGCCGTGCTGTTCCTTGAGGTGACGGCGGATGGCGGGTTTGTGGGCGAAGCGGACGTCGCAGTAGGAGCAGCGGTAGGGCCGTTCGCCGCTGTGGAGGTTCATGTGGTCGTGGAGGGTGGATTTTTGGGTGAAGCTCTTGCCGCAGACGCCGCAGCCGTGGGATTTGACGCCCCGGTGGACGTTCATGTGGCGGTTGAGGTTGGAGCTGTGGTTGAACTGTTTGCCGCAGCGGGGGCACATGAAGACGAAGTGTTGGGCCCGCATGTGGAACACCAACTTCTCCACCCCTTGGAAGCCTTCCCCGCACTTCCCGCACCGCGCCGAGGAAGAGGAGGAGGAGGAAGAGGAAGAGGAAGACGCCGCCGATGACGATGCCGCCGCCGCCGCCGGCGTCGTCAAGGCGGCGGCGGGCGGGGTCAAGGCCGAGGCGGGCGGGGTCAAAGCCGAGGCCGAGGGCGGGGGTAGAGGCGGGTTGGAGCCCCCCGGCTCCTCCGTCGTCCCCCCGCCGCCGCCGGGGAAGATGAGGACCCCCTCGCCTTCGGCGTCCTCGGCCAAGCTGTAACAGGCCTTGACCACCCCCAAGGGCGGGGCTTGGTGGGGCGGGGCGGCCGCGCCCTCCGGCCACGCCCGCCCCGCCCTCCTCCTCCTCCTCCTCGCCGCCGCCGCCGCCGCCGATGCCGATGCCGCCGCCGCCGCCGGTTCCACCTTGACGATGCAGACGTCGGGGGCGGCGTCTTCTTCGTCCTCTTCCTCCTCTTCCTCCTCGGGCTTGGGGGGTTGGGGGGGGAGCGGGGGTTGAGGGGGGGCGGCGGCGGCCGGGGGGGGCTGGATGAAGCGGGCCAGGGCCCCCCGGCAACGTTCCACCACGTGCTCCATCTGCAAGTAGCTGGCGGCGGTGAGATAATTCACCAGGTCGCGGCCGGCGAATTCCAGGGCGCCCGTGTAGCAGGAGAGGAGGAGGTCGGCCAGCACCCGGGCGCTGTGGGCCAGCGAGACCCGCAGCTCGGCCGCCGGGTTGAGGAGGAACTGGTCGCGCAGGAAAGGGGAGCAGGCGGCCAGGATGACGCGGTGGCCGCGGAAGCGCAGGCTGCGGGCCACGATGGTGACGTCGCAGAAACGCTCCTCGGCCCGCAGGCGGTTCATGCTCCGCAGGGCGGCCGCCTCGTGGCCCGGCAGCTGGAAACGCAGCACCTCGGCGCAGGAGGACATGGCTGGGAGGGACTGGGAGGCGCTGGGAGGCGCTGGGAGGGTCACTGAGGGGGACTGGGAGGCGCTGGGAGGGATGCTGGGGGGACCAGGAGGCACTGGGAGGGATGCTGGGGGGACTGGGAGGCACTGGGAGGGACTGGGAGGGTCACTGGAAGGACTGGGAGGGACTGGGAAGGTCACTGGGGGGACTGGGAGGGTCACTGAGGGGTACTGGGAGGGACTGGGAGGGATGCTGGGGAGACTGGGAGGGTCACTGGAGGGACTGGGAGGGTCACTGAGGGGGACTGGGAGGGATGCTGGGCGGACTGGGAGGCACTGGGAGGGACTGGGAGGGTCACGAGAGGGACTGGGAGGCACTGGGAGGGATGCTGGGGGGACCAGGAGGCGCTGGGAGGGATGCTGGGGGGACCAGGAGGCACTGGGAAGGATGCTGGGGGTACTGGGAGGGACTGGGAGGGATGCTGGGGGGACTGGGAGGCACTGGGAGGGATGCTGGGGGGACCAGAAGGCACTGGGAGGGATGCTGGGGGGACTGGGAGGCACTGGGAGGGATGCTGGGGGGACTGGGAGGCACTGGGAGGGACTGGGAGGGTCACGGGAGGGACTGGGAGGGTCACTGAGGGGGACTGGGAGGCACTGGGAGGGATGCTGGGGAGACTGGGAGGCACTGGGAGGGACTGGGAGGGTCACTGGAGGGACTGGGAGGGACTGGGAGGGTCACTGAGGGCTACTGGGAGGCACTGGGAGGGTCACTGAGGGGGACTGGGAGGCACTGGGAGGGTCACTGAGGGGGACTGGGAGGCACTGGGAGGACTGGGAGGGTCACTGAGGGGGACTGGGAGGCACTGGGAGGGACTGGGAGGGTCACTGAGGGGTACTAGGAGGCACTGGGAGGGATGCTGGGGGGACTGGGGCGCTGGAAGGGATGCTGGGGGGACTGGGAGGCACTGGGAGGGACTGGGAGGGTCACTGAGGGGGACTGGGAGGCACTGGGAGGGATGCTGGGGGGACTGGAAGTCACTGGGAGGGTCGCTGGGGGACCAGGAGGCACTGGGAGGGTCACTGAGGGGACTGGGAGGCACTGGGGGGACTGAGAAAGCACTGGGAGGGATGCTGGGGGGACTGGGAGGGACTGGGAGGGTCACTGGAGGGACTGGGAGGGACTGGGAAGGTCACTGGGGGGACTGTAAGGGTCACTGAGGGGGACTGGGAGGCACTGGGAGGGATGCTGGGGGGACCGGGAGGCACTGGGAGGGATGCTGGGGAGACTGGGAGGCACTGGGAGGGACTGGGAGGGTCACTGGAAGGGACTGGGAGGGTCACTGGGGGGTACTGGGAGGGACTGGGAAGGATGCTGGGGGGACTGGGAGGCACTGGGAGGGATGCTGGGGGGACTGGGAGGCACTGGGAGGGACTGGGAGGGTCACTGGGGGGACTGGGAGGGTCACTGAGGGGTACTGGGAGGCACTGGGAGGGATGCTGGGGGGACCAGGAGGCACTGGGAGGGACTGGGAGGGTCACTGAGGGGTACTGGGAGGCACTGGGAGGGATGCTGTGGGGACCAGGAGGCACTGGGAGGGATGCTGGGGGACTGGGAGGCACTGGGAGGGACTGGGAGGGTCACTGGAGGGACTGGGAGGGACTGGGAGGGTCACTGAGGGCTACTGGGAGGCACTGGGAGGGTCACTGGAGGGACTGGGAGGACTGGGAGGGTCACTGAGGGGTACTGGGAGGCACTGGGAGGGATGCTGGGGGGACTGGGAGGCACTGGGAAGGATGCTGGGGGGACTGGGAGGCACTGGGAGGGAGTGGGAGGGACTGGGAGGGTCACTGAGGGGTACTGGGAGGCACAGGGAGGGGTGCTGGGGGGACTGGGAGGCACTGGGAGGGACTGGGAGGGATGCTGGTGGGACTGGGAGGCACTGGTAGGATGCTGGGGGCACTGGGAGGGACTGGGAGGCGTTACTGGGAGCGCTGGGGGAGCCCTGGGGCGGAGCTCACTGGGGGGGGGGAGGTCACAGGGAGGTTACTGGGAGCACTGGGACCACTGGAGAGGTTGGGGGGGGGCGGGCACTGGGGGTTATTGGGAGCACTGGGAGCAATGGGGGGGGGGGTCGGGGGGGGTCACTGGGAGAGATGGGGGGTCACTGGGGGGGCGCTGGGGGGGGTCGCTGGGGGGGGTCACTGGGGGTTACTGGGAGCACTGGGGGGGGGGTCACTGGGAGCGATGGGGGGGGGGGGGCGGCCGCCGCCGGAGGGTCACGTGGTTCTACTGGGGGGGGGGGAGGGAGGAGAGAGAAACAAGGCCGCAGTGACGTCACCGCCCCCCCCAAAAAAAAAAAAGCCCCCCCCCCATTGGCCCGCGCGGGGCCCCCCGCTCCCCCATTGGTCCCGCCGGGACGCGCGCCCCCATTGGGCCCCCCCCCCCTCCCCGCCCGTCCCGCGCGCGCGCGCGCCCCCCCCCCCGCGCGCCCCCATTGGCCGCCCCCCCCACTCCGCGCGCGCCGCTCCCTCTCCCGCCGCCCCCCCTCCCCTGGCCCCCCCCCCCCCCGCGCGCGCCGTTACCGCCTCGAGCGCCGCCGTTAAAGGGGCCGCGGCGGGGGGGGGTGGGGGGAGGGGGCGCGGGGCATTGTGGGATCGCGGAGGGGTGGGGGGGGGGTGGGGTGGGGGGGAGACACACGCGGGCCTTGTATTGAGAGGGGGGGGGGGAAACGGGGGGGAGACCCCCCCCCCCCCGCCTTCATCCCCGCCTCCCCCCGGGGCATTGTGGGAGCGCGGCCCCGCCCCCCCCCCCGCCGCCTTCCCCGGGCACTCACGTCATCGGGCCGCGACGGCGCGAGTTCCCATGGCAACGCGCCGCCATCTTGGCGAGCGGGAGAAGGAGGCGGTGCCGCCCGGCTCGGCACCGCCCCCTCCCACCTCGGGAGGGGGGAGGCGGGGCTTGTACTGACTCCGCCCCCCGAGGCGCGTTCCCCTGATGGCTCCACCCAGGGGGCGTGGTTTGTTCTGGCTCCGCCCCCCCAAAGGCGCCCTTCCCTATTGGCTGCGCCCCCAGACGCGCGTTCAACCCCATTGACTCCGCCCAGAGGCGTGGCTTGCTGCGGCTCCGCCCCCAGAGCAGCCGTCCCCGTTGGCTCAGTCCTGGGGGCGTGGCTTCTCCTGACCCCGCCCCCAGAAGCACTTTTAAGCCTATTGGCTCGGCCGGGGGCGTGGCTTGTTCACGCTCCGCCCCCAGAAGCAACTTTCACCCTATTGGCTGAGACATGGGGGCGTGATTTACTCTGACTCCGCCCCCCAAGGGGTACATTCAACCCTATTGGCTCTGTTCCGGGGGAGGGGAGTGGTTTTATCTGGCTCCACCCCCCCAGGCGGTCCTTTTTCCTATTGGCTCAGCCCGGAGGGAGGGGGGCGTGGTTTCTCCTGGCCACGCCCCTTCTTTAGTTCCCGCCTGGCTCCGCCCCCTACCTGCAGCCTCTCCGTTATTGGCTCCGCCCCCCCCGGAGGCTGGGGGGGGGGGCGCTGTTTGTGATTGGCTCCGCCCCCGTGGCCGGGGTTTGCGATTGGCTCCGCCCCCTCCATGGGCGTGGTTCGGGCTGGCCCCGCCCCTCCCCCTGTTCTTTTGACCCCGCCCCCTCCCGTTGCCCCCCCACATCCCGGCCATGCTCCCCCCGCTCCTGCTGCCCCTCCTGTTGCTGCTGGGGGGGGCCCGGGCCGGCCCCACCGCCTGCCCCCCCGCCGGCCCCCTTTGCCCCCCGGGCACCTACCCTCACCCCCCCCCCGCCACCGCCCCGGCCGCTGTCCCCCCCCGGGGAACGAGACCCCCTTCGTCTGCAAAGGTGCGTCCGGGGACCCCTCCCCGGGATGGGGGGGGGGGGGGACGGGACCCCCCCCCGGACGCCTGTGTCCCCTTTGGAGTTGGGGGTGGGTGGGGGGGAGACCCCTCCGGGACTCCTGGGTCCCTTATGGGGGGGGGGGTCAGACCCCCCCCCCCCCCGGACACCTGGGTCCCCTTTGGGTCTCCTTTGACCCCCCCGGACGTGGGTCCCCTTTTATCCCCCCCCGGACCCTGGGTCCCACTTGGGTCCCCTTTGCCCCCCCCCTCCCCCGGACCTATGTCCCCTTTGGCCCCCCCTGAACCTATGTGCCCTTGCCCCCCCCCGGGGCCCTGGGTCCCATTTGGGTCCCCTTTGCCCCCCCCGAACCAATGTGTCTT
>NW_027436455.1:0-61000 GCF_964199755.1 Larus michahellis | reverse complement strand
CCTGGGGGCTGCAGGCTTCCCTGCTGCCTTCAGCCTCAAAACCACCCTTCCCCAGTAGGCGCCGTGCAAGGCACAAAAATGGCCATATGGCTGGAGACGGGTTTCACGCCCAAAGAGCCAGCAGGAAAAACTATGCCTTGTTCTAAAGCTCTTTGGGAAACGTTTGCGTAGCCCCACAGACCTGGGGGCTACAGGCTTTCCTGCTGCCTTCACCCTCAAAACCACCCTTTCCCACTTGGCGCCGCGCCAGGCACAAAAATGGCCATATGGCTGGACATGGGTCACACGCCCAAGGAGACAGCAGGGAAAACTATGCCTTGTTCTAAAGCTCTTTGGGAACTGCGTGCGTAGACCCACAGACCTGGGGTCTGCAGGCTTCCCTTCTGTCTTCTTCCTCAAAACCACCCTTCCCCAGTAGGCGCCGTGCCAGGCACAAAAATGGCCATATTGCTAAAGATAGGTCCCACGCCCAAGGAGCCTGCAGGGAAAATTATGCCTTGTTCTAAAGCTCTTTGGGAACCGCTTGCGTAGCCCCACAGACCTGGCGGCTGCAGGCTTTCCTGCTGCCTTCAGCCTCAAAACCACCCTTCCCCACTTGGCGCCGCACCAGGCACAGAAATGGCCATATGGCTGGAGCGGGGTTTCACGCCCAAAGAGCCAGCAGGAAAAATTATGCCTTGTTCTAAAGCTCTTTGGGAACCGCTTGCGTAGCCCCACAGACCTGGCGGCTGCAGGCTTTCCTGCTGCCTTCAGCCTCAAAACCACCCTTCCCCACTTGGCGCCGCACCAGGCACAGAAATGGCCATATGGCTGGAGCGGGCTTTCACGCCCAAAGAGCCAGCAGGAAAAATTATGCCTTGTTCTAAAGCTCTTTGGGAACCGCTTGCGTAGCCCCACAGACCTGGCGGCTGCAGGCTTTCCTGCTGCCTTCAGCCTCAAAACCACCCTTTCCCACTTGGCGCCGCGCCAGGCACAAAAATGGCCATATGGCTGGAGAGGGTTTTCACGCCCAAGGAGCCAGCAGGGAAAACTATGCCTTGTTCTAAAGCTCTTTGGGAACCGCTTGCGTAGCCCCACAGACCTGGCGGCTGCAGGCTTTCCTGCTGCCTTCAGCCTCAAAACCACCCTTCCCCACTTGGCGCCGCACCAGGCACAGAAATGGCCATATGGCTGGAGCGGGGTTTCACGCCCAAAGAGCCAGCAGGAAAAATTATGCCTTGTTCTAAAGCTCTTTGGGAACCGCTTGCGTAGCCCCACAGACCTGGCGGCTGCAGGCTTTCCTGCTGCCTTCAGCCTCAAAACCACCCTTCCCCACTTGGCGCCGCACCAGGCACAGAAATGGCCATATGGCTGGAGCGGGGTTTCACGCCCAAAGAGCCAGCAGGAAAAATTATGCCTTGTTCTAAAGCTCTTTGGGAACCGCTTGCGTAGCCCCACAGACCTGGCGGCTGCAGGCTTTCCTGCTGCCTTCAGCCTCAAAACCACCCTTTCCCACTTGGCGCCGCGCCAGGCACAAAAATGGCCATATGGCTGGAGAGGGTTTTCACGCCCAAGGAGCCAGCAGGGAAAACTATGCCTTGTTCTAAAGCTCTTTGGGAACCGCTTGCGTAGCCCCACAGACCTGGCGGCTGCAGGCTTTCCTGCTGCCTTCAGCCTCAAAACCACCCTTCCCCACTTGGCGCCGCACCAGGCACAGAAATGGCCATATGGCTGGAGCGGGGTTTCACGCCCAAAGAGACAGCAGGAAAAACTAAGCCTTGTTCTAAAGCTCTTTGGGAACCGCTTGCGTAGCCCCACAGACCTGGCGGCTGCAGGCTTTCCTGCTGCCTTCAGCCTCAAAACCACTGTTTCCCACTTGGCGCTGCGCCAGGCACAAAAATGGCCATATGGCTGGAAATGGGTTTCACGCCCAAAGAGCCAGGAGGAAAAACTATGCCTTGTTGTAAAGTTCTTTCGGAACAGCTTGCGTAGCCCCACAGACCTGGGGGCTGCAGGCTTCCCTTCTGCCTTCAGCCTCAAAACCACCCTTCCCCACTTGACGCCGCGCCAGGCACAAAAATGGCCATATGGCTGGAGACGGGTTTCACGCCCAAAGAGCCAGCAGGAAAAACTATGCCTTGTTCTAAAGCTCTTTGGGAAACGTTTGCGTAGCCCCACAGACCTGGGGGCTACAGGCTTTCCTGCTGCCTTCACCCTCAAAACCACCCTTTCCCACTTGGCGCCGCGCCAGGCACAAAAATGGCCATATGGCTGGAGATGGGTCCCCAGCCCAAAGAGACTGCAGGGAAAACTATGCCTTGTTCTAAAGCTCTTTGGGAACTGCGTGCGTAGACCCACAGACCTGGGGTCTGCAGGCTTCCCTTCTGTCTTCTTCCTCAAAACCACCCTTCCCCAGTAGGCGCCGTGCCAGGCACAAAAATGGCCATATTGCTAAAGATGGGTCCCACGCCCAAGGAGCCAGCAGGGAAAATTATGCCTTGTTCTAAAGCTCTTTGGGAACCGCTTGCGTAGCCCCACAGACCTGGCGGCTGCAGGCTTTCCTGCTGCCTTCAGCCTCAACACCACCCTTTCCCACTTGGCGCCGCGCCAGGCACAAAAATGGCCATATGGCTGGAGATTTCTCCCACGCCCAAAGAGCCAGCAGGGAAAAATATGCCTTGTTCTAAAGCTCTTTGGGAACCGCGTGCGTAGCCCCACAGACCTGGCGGCTGCAGGCTTCCCTTCTGCCTTCAGCCTCAAAACCACCCTTCCCAAGTAGGCGCCGTGCCAGGCACAAAAATGGCCATATGGCTGGAGATGGGTCCCACGCCCAAAGAACCAGCAGGGAAAACTATGCCTTGTTCTAAAGCTCTTTGGGAACCGCGTGCGTAGCCCCACAGACCTGGCGGCTGCAGGCTTCCCTTCTGCCTTCAGCCTCAAAACCACCCTTCCCCACTTGGCGCCGCGCCAGGCACAGAAATGGCCATATGGCTGGAGCGGGGTTTCACGCCCAAAGAGCCAGCAGGAAAAACTATGCCTTGTTCTAAAGCTCTTTGGGAACCGCTTGCGTAGCCCCACAGACCTGGCGGCTACAGGCTTTCCTGCTGCCTTCAGCCTCAAAACCACCTTTCCCCACTTGGCGCCGCGCCAGGCACAGAAATGGCCATATGGCTGGAGCGGGGTTTTACGCCCAAAGAGCCCGCAGGAAAAATTATGCCTTGTTCTGAAGCTCTTTGGGAACCGCTTGCGTAGCCCCACAGACCTGGCGGCTGCAGGCTTTCCTGCTGCCTTCAGCCTCAAAACCACCCTTTCCCACTTGGCGCCGCGCCAGGCACAAAAATGGCCATATGGTGGAGAGGGTTTTCACGCCCAAGGAGCCAGCAGGGAAAACTATGCCTTCTTCTAAAGCTCTTTGGGAACAGCGTGCGTAGCCCCAGAGACCTGGGGGCTACAGGCTTTCCTGCTGCCTTCAGCCTCAAAACCACCCTTTCCCACTTGGCGCCGCGCCAGGCACAAAAATGGCCATATGGCTGGAGAGGGCGTTCACGCACAAGGAGCCAGCAGGAAAAACTATGCCTTGTTCTAAAGCTCTTTGGGAACCGCTTGCGTAGCACCACAGACCTGGGGGCTGCGGGCTTTCCTGGGGCCTTCAGCCTCAAAACCACCCTTTCCCACTTGGCGCCGCGCCAGCCACAAAAATGGCCATATGGCTGGAGATGGGTCCCACGCCCAAAGAACCAGCAGGGAAAACTATGCCTTGTTCTGAAGCTCTTTGGGAACCGCTTGCGTAGCCCCACAGACCTGGGGGCTGCAGGCTTCCCTTCTGCCTTCAGCCTCAAAACCACCCTTCCCCACTTGGCGCCGCACCAGGCACAAAAATGGCCATATGGCTGGAGACGGGTTTCACGCCCAAAGAGCCAGCAGGAAAAACTATGCCTTGTTCTAAAGCTCTTTGGGAAACGTTTGCGTAGCCCCACAGACCTGGGGGCTACAGGCTTCCCTGCTGCCTTCAGCCTCAAAACCACCCTTTCCCACTTGGCGCCGCGCCAGGCACAAAAATGGCCATATGGCTGGAGATGGGTCCCATGCCCAAGGAGCCAGCAGGGAAAATTATGCCTTGTTCTAAAGCTCTTTGGGAAGCGCTTGCGTAGCCCCACAGACCTGGGGGCTGCAGGCTTTCCTGCTGCCTTCAGCCTCGACAACACCCTTTGCACTTGGCGTCGCGCCAGGCACAAAAATGGCCATATGGCTGGAGAGGGTTTTCACGCCCAAGGAGCCAGCAGGGAAAACTATGCCTTGTCGTAAAGCTCTTTGGGAACCGCTTGCGTAGCCCCACAGACCTGGCGGCTGCAGGCTTTCCTGCTGCCTTCTTCCTCAAAACCACCCTTTTCCACTTGGCGCCGCGCCAGGCACAAAAATGGCCATATGGCTGGAGAGGGCTTTCACGCACAAGGAGCCACCAGGGAATTTTATGCCTTGTTCTAAAGCTCTTTGGGAACCGCTTGCGTAGCCCCACAGACCTGGGGGCTGCAGGCTTTCCTGCTGCCTTCAGCCTCAAAACCACCCTTTCCCACTTGGCGCTGCGCGAGGCACAAAAATGGCCATATGGCTGGAGATGGGTCCCACGCCCAAAGAACCAGCAGGGAAAACTATGCCTTGTTCTAAAGCTCTTTGGGAACCGCTTGCGTAGCCCCACAGACCTGGCGGCTGCAGGCTTTCCTGCTGCCTTCACCCTCAAAACCACCCTTCCCCACTTGGCGCCGTGCCAGGCACAAAAATGGCCATATGGCTGGAGAGGGCTTTCACGCCCAAGGAACCAGCAGGGAAAACTATGCCTTGTTCTAAAGCTCTTTGGAAACCGCTTGCATAGCCCCACAGACCTGGGGGCTGCAGGCTTCCCTTCTGCCTTCAGCCTCAAAACCACCCTTCCCCACTTGGCGCCGCACCAGGCACAAAAATGGCCATATGGCTGGAGATGGGTCCCACGCCCAAAGAACCAGCAGGGAAAACTATGCCTTGTTCTAAAGCTCTTTGGGAACCGCTTGCATAGCCCCACAGACCTGGGGGCTGCAGGCTTCCCTTCTGCCTTCAGCCTCAAAACCACCCTTCCCCACTTGGCGCCGCACCAGGCACAAAAATGGCCATATGGCTGGAGAGGGGTTTCACGCCCAAAGAGCCAGCAGGAAAAACTATGCCTTGTTCTAAAGCTCTTTGGGAACCTCTTGCGTAGCCCCACAGACCTGGGGGCTGCAGGCTTCCCTTCTGCCTTCTTCCTCAAAACCACCCTTCCCCAGTAGGCGCCGTGCCAGGCACAAAAATGGCCATATGGCTGGAGATGGGTCCCACGCCCAAGGAGCCAGCAGGGAAAACTATGCCTTGTTCTGAAGCTCTTTGGGAACTGCTTGCGTAGCCCCACAGACCTGGGGGCTGCAGGCTTTCCTGCTGCCTTCAGCCTCGACAACACCCTTTGCACTTGGCGTCGCGCCAGGCACAAAAATGGCCATATGGCTGGAGAGGGTTTTCACGCCTAAGGAGCCAGCAGGGAAAACTATGCCTTGTCGTAAAGCTCTTTGGGAACCGCTTGCGTAGCCCCACAGACCTGGCGGCTGCAGGCTTTCCTGCTGCCTTCTTCCTCAAAACCACCCTTTTCCACTTGGCGCCGCGCCAGGCACAAAAATGGCCATATGGCTGGAGAGGGCTTTCACGCACAAGGAGCCACCAGGGAATTTTATGCCTTGTTCTAAAGCTCTTTGGGAACCGCTTGCGTAGCCCCACAGACCTGGGGGCTGCAGGCTTTCCTGCTGCCTTCAGCCTCAAAACCACCCTTTCCCACTTGGCGCTGCGCGAGGCACAAAAATGGCCATATGGCTGGAGATGGGTCCCACGCCCAAAGAACCAGCAGGGAAAACTATGCCTTGTTCTAAAGCTCTTTGGGAACCGCTTGCGTAGCCCCACAGACCTGGCGGCTGCAGGCTTTCCTGCTGCCTTCACCCTCAAAACCACCCTTCCCCACTTGGCGCCGTGCCAGGCACAAAAATGGCCATATGGCTGGAGAGGGCTTTCACGCCCAAGGAACCAGCAGGGAAAACTATGCCTTGTTCTAAAGCTCTTTGGAAACCGCTTGCGTAGCCCCACAAACCTGGGGACTGCAGGCTTTCCTGCTGCCTTCAGCCTCAAAACCACCCTTTCCCACTTGGCGCCGCGCCAGGCACAAAAATGGCCATATGGCTGGAGATGGGTCCCACGCCCAAAGAACCAGCAGGGAAAACTATGCCTTGTTCTAAAGCTCTTTGGGAACCGCTTGCATAGCCCCACAGACCTGGGGGCTGCAGGCTTCCCTTCTGCCTTCAGCCTCAAAACCACCCTTCCCCACTTGGCGCCGCACCAGGCACAAAAATGGCCATATGGCTGGAGAGGGGTTTCACGCCCAAAGAGCCAGCAGGAAAAACTATGCCTTGTTGTAAAGTTCTTTGGGAAACGTTTGCGTAGCCCCACAGACCTGGGGGCTACAGGCTTTCCTGCTGCCTTCACCCTCAAAACCACCCTTTCCCACTTGGCGCCGCGCCAGGCACAAAAATGGCCATATGGCTGGAGATGGGTCCCACGCCCAAAGAGCCAGCAGGGAAAAATATGCCTTGTTCTAAAGCTCTTTGGGAAGCGCGTGCGTAGCCCCACAGACCTGGGGGCTGCAGGCTTCCCTTCTGCCTTCTTCCTCAAAACCACCCTTCCCCAGTAGGCGCCGTGCCAGGCACAAAAATGGCCATATTGCTGGAGATGGGTCCCACGCCCAAAGAACCAGCAGGGAAAACTATGCCTTGTTCTAAAGCTCTTTGGGAACCGCTTGCGTAGCCCCACAGACCTGGGGGCTGCAGGCTTCCCTTCTGCCTTCAGCCTCAAAACCACCCTTTCCCACTTGGCGCCGCGCCAGGCACAAAAATGGCCATATGGCTGGAGAGGGGTCCCACGCCCAAAGAACCAGCAGGGAAAATTATGCCTTGTTCTAAAGCTCTTTGGGAACAGCGTGCGTAGCACCACAGACCTGGGGGCTGCAGGCTTCCCTTCTGCCTTCAGCCTCAAAACCACCCTTTCCCACTTGGCGCCGCACCAGGCACAAAAATGGCCATATGGCTGGAGACGGGTTTCACGCCCAAAGAGCCAGCAGGAAAAACTATGCCTTGTTCTAAAGCTCTTTGGGAAACGTTTGCGTAGCCCCACAGACCTGGGGGCTACAGGCTTCCCTGCTGCCTTCAGCCTCAAAACCACCCTTTCCCACTTGGCGCCGCGCCAGGCACAAAAATGGCCATATGGCTGGAGATGGGTCCCATGCCCAAGGAGCCAGCAGGGAAAATTATGCCTTGTTCTAAAGCTCTTTGGGAAGCGCTTGCGTAGCCCCACAGACCTGGGGGCTGCAGGCTTTCCTGCTGCCTTCAGCCTCGACAACACCCTTTGCACTTGGCGTCGCGCCAGGCACAAAAATGGCCATATGGCTGGAGAGGGTTTTCACGCCCAAGGAGCCAGCAGGGAAAACTATGCCTTGTTGTAAAGCTCTTTGGGAACCGCTTGCGTAGCCCCACAGACCTGGCGGCTGCAGGCTTTCCTGCTGCCTTCTTCCTCAAAACCACCCTTTTCCACTTGGCGCCGCGCCAGGCACAAAAATGGCCATATGGCTGGAGATGGGTCCCACGCCCAAAGAACCAGCAGGGAAAACTATGCCTTGTTCTAAAGCTCTTTGGGAACCGCTTGCGTAGCCCCACAGACCTGGGGGCTACAGGCTTCCCTGCTGCCTTCACCCTCAAAACCACCCTTCCCCAGTAGGCGCCGTGCCAGGCACAAAAATGGCCATATGGCTGGAGATGGGTCCCACGCCCAAGGAGCCAGCAGGGAAAACTATGCCTTGTTCTGAAGCTCTTTGGGAACTGCTTGCGTAGCCCCACAGACCTGGGGGCTGCAGGCTTTCCTGCTGCCTTCAGCCTCAAAAGAACCCTTTCCCACTTGGCGCCGCGCCAGGCACAAAAATGGCCATATTGCTGGAGATGGGTCCCACGCCCAAAGAACCAGCAGGGAAAACTATGCCTTGTTCTAAAGCTCTTTGGGAACCGCTTGCGTAGCCCCACAGACCTGGGGGCTGCAGGCTTCCCTTCTGCCTTCAGCCTCAAAACCACCCTTTCCCACTTGGCGCCGCGCCAGGCACAAAAATGGCCATATGGCTGGAGAGGGGTCCCACGCCCAAAGAACCAGCAGGGAAAATTATGCCTTGTTCTAAAGCTCTTTGGGAACAGCGTGCGTAGCCCCACAGACCTGGAGGCTGCAGGCTTTCCTGCTGCCTTCACCCTCAAAACCACCCTTTCCCACTTGGGGCCGTGCCAGGCACAAAAATGGCCATATGGCTGGAGATGGGTCCCACGCCCAAAGAACCAGCAGGGAAAACTATGCCTTGTTCTAAAGCTCTTTGGGAACAGCGTGCGTAGCCCCACAGACCTGGGGGCTGCAGGCTTCCCTTCTGCCTTCAGCCTCAAAACCACCCTTCCCCACTTGGCGCCGCGCCAGGCACAAAAATGGCCATATGGCTGGAGACGGGTTTCACGCTCAAAGAGACAGCAGGAAAAACTAAGCCTTGTTCTAAAGCTCTTTGGGAACAGCGTGCGTAGCCCCACACACCTGGGGGCTACAGGCTTTCCTGCTGCCTTCAGCCTCAAAACCACCCTTTCCCACTTGGCGCCGCACCAGGCACAAAAATGGCCATATGGCTGGAGATGGGTCCCATGCCCAAGGAGCCAGCACGGAAAATTATGCCTTGTTCTAAAGCTCTTTGGGAACCGCTTGCGTAGCCCCACAGACCTGGGGGCTGCAGGCTTTCCTGCTGCCTTCAGCCTCGACAACACCCTTTCCCACTTGGCGTCGCGCCAGGCACAAAAATGGCCATATGGCTGGAGAGGGTTTTCACGCCCAAGGAGCCAGCAGGGAAAATTATGCCTTGTTCTAAAGCTCTTTGGGAACCGCTTGCGTAGCCCCACAGACCTGGCGGCTGCAGGCTTTCCTGCTGCCTTCTTCCTCAAAACCACCCTTTCCAACTTGGCGCTGCGCGAGGCACAAAAATGGCCATATGGCTGGAGATGGGTCCCACGCCCAAAGAACCAGCAGGGAAAACTATGCCTTGTTCTAAAGCTCTTTGGGAAACGTTTGCGTAGCCCCACAGACCTGGGGGCTACAGGCTTCCCTGCTGCCTTCAGCCTCAAAACCACCCTTCCCCACTTGGCGCCGCGCCAGGCACAAAAATGGCCATATGGCTGGAGACGGGTTTCACGCTCAAAGAGACAGCAGGAAAAACTAAGCCTTGTTCTAAAGCTCTTTGGGAAACGTTTGCGTAGCCCCACAGACCTGGGGGCTACAGGCTTCCCTGCTGCCTTCAGCCTCAAAACCACCCTTTCCCACTTGGCGCCGCGCCAGGCACAAAAATGGCCATATGGCTGGAGATGGGTCCCATGCCCAAGGAGCCAGCAGGGAAAATTATGCCTTGTTCTAAAGCTCTTTGGGAAGCGCTTGCGTAGCCCCACAGACCTGGGGGCTGCAGGCTTTCCTGCTGCCTTCAGCCTCGACAACACCCTTTGCACTTGGCGTCGCGCCAGGCACAAAAATGGCCATATGGCTGGAGAGGGTTTTCACGCCCAAGGAGCCAGCAGGGAAAACTATGCCTTGTTGTAAAGCTCTTTGGGAACCGCTTGCGTAGCCCCACAGACCTGGCGGCTGCAGGCTTTCCTGCTGCCTTCTTCCTCAAAACCACCCTTTTCCACTTGGCGCCGCGCCAGGCACAAAAATGGCCATATGGCTGGAGATGGGTCCCACGCCCAAAGAACCAGCAGGGAAAACTATGCCTTGTTCTAAAGCTCTTTGGGAACCGCTTGCGTAGCCCCACAGACCTGGCGGCTACAGGCTTCCCTGCTGCCTTCACCCTCAAAACCACCCTTCCCCAGTAGGCGCCGTGCCAGGCACAAAAATGGCCATATGGCTGGAGATGGGTCCCACGCCCAAGGAGCCAGCAGGGAAAACTATGCCTTGTTCTGAAGCTCTTTGGGAACTGCTTGCGTAGCCCCACAGACCTGGGGGCTGCAGGCTTTCCTGCTGCCTTCAGCCTCAAAAGAACCCTTTCCCACTTGGCGCCGCGCCAGGCACAAAAATGGCCGTATAGCTGGAGATGGGTCCCACGCCCAAAGAACCAGCAGGGAAAACTATGCCTTGTTGAAAAGTTCTTTGGGAAACCTTTGCGTAGCCCCACAGACCTGGGGGCTACAGGCTTTCCTGCTGCCTTCACCCTCAAAACCACCCTTTCCCACTTGGCGCCGCGCCAGGCACAAAAATGGCCATATGGCTGGAGATGGGTCCCACGCCCAAAGAGCCAGCAGGGAAAAATATGCCTTGTTCTAAAGCTCTTTGGGAAGCGCGTGCGTAGCCCCACAGACCTGGGGGCTGCAGGCTTCCCTTCTGCCTTCTTCCTCAAAACCACCCTTCCCCAGTAGGCGCCGTGCCAGGCACAAAAATGGCCATATTGCTGGAGATGGGTCCCACGCCCAAAGAACCAGCAGGGAAAACTATGCCTTGTTCTAAAGCTCTTTGGGAACCGCTTGCGTAGCCCCACAGACCTGGGGGCTGCAGGCTTCCCTTCTGCCTTCAGCCTCAAAACCACCCTTTCCCACTTGGCGCCGCGCCAGGCACAAAAATGGCCATATGGCTGGAGAGGGGTCCCACGCCCAAAGAACCAGCAGGGAAAATTATGCCTTGTTCTAAAGCTCTTTGGGAACAGCGTGCGTAGCCCCACAGACCTGGGGGCTGCAGGCTTTCCTGCTGCCTTCACCCTCAAAACCACCCTTTCCCACTTGGGGCCGTGCCAGGCACAAAAATGGCCATATGGCTGGAGATGGGTCCCACGCCCAAAGAACCAGCAGGGAAAACTATGCCTTGTTCTAAAGCTCTTTGGGAACAGCGTGCGTAGCACCACAGACCTGGGGGCTGCAGGCTTCCCTTCTGCCTTCAGCCTCAAAACCACCCTTCCCCACTTGGCGCCGCGCCAGGCACAAAAATGGCCATATGGCTGGAGACGGGTTTCACGCTCAAAGAGACAGCAGGAAAAACTAAGCCTTGTTCTAAAGCTCTTTGGGAAACGTTTGCGTAGCCCCACAGACCTGGGGGCTACAGGCTTCCCTGCTGCCTTCAGCCTCAAAACCACCCTTCCCCACTTGGCGCCGCGCCAGGCACAAAAATGGCCATACGGCTGGAGATGGGTCCCATGCCCAAGGAGCCAGCAGGGAAAATTATGCCTTGTTCTAAAGCTCTTTGGGAAGCGCTTGCGTAGCCCCACAGACCTGGGGGCTGCAGGCTTTCCTGCTGCCTTCAGCCTCGACAACACCCTTTGCACTTGGCGTCGCGCCAGGCACAAAAATGGCCATATGGCTGGACAGGGTTTTCACGCCCAAGGAGCCAGCAGGGAAAACTATGCCTTGTTGTAAAGCTCTTTGTGAACCGCTTGCGTAGCCCCACAGACCTGGCGGCTGCAGGCTTTCCTGCTGCCTTCTTCCTCAAAACCACCCTTTTCCACTTGGAGCCGCGCCAGGCACAAAAATGGCCATATGGCTGGAGAGGGCTTTCACGCACAAGGAGCCACCAGGGAATTTTATGCCTTGTTCTAAAGCTCTTTGGGAACCGCTTGCGTAGCCCCACAGACCTGGGGGCTGTAGGCTTTCCTGCTGCCTTCAGCCTCAAAACCACCCTTTCCCACTTGGCGCCGCGCCAGGCACAAAAATGGCCATATGGCTGGAGATGGGTCCCACGCCCAAAGAACCAGCAGGGAAAACTATGCCTTGTTCTAAAGCTCTTTGGGAACCGCTTGCGTAGCCCCACAGACCTGGCGGCTACAGGCTTTCCTGCTGCCTTCAGCCTCGACAACACCCTTTCCCACTTGGCGTCGCGCCAGGCACAAAAATGGCCATATGGCTGGAGAGGGTTTTCACGCCCAAGGAGCCAGCAGGGAAAATTATGCCTTGTTCTAAAGCTCTTTGGGAACCGCTTGCGTAGCCCCACAGACCTGGCGGCTGCAGGCTTTCCTGCTGCCTTCTTCCTCAAAACCACCCTTTCCAACTTGGCGCTGCGCGAGGCACAAAAATGGCCATATGGCTGGAGATGGGTCCCACGCCCAAAGAACCAGCAGGGAAAACTATGCCTTGTTCTAAAGCTCTTTGGGAAACGTTTGCGTAGCCCCACAGACCTGGGGGCTACAGGCTTCCCTGCTGCCTTCAGCCTCAAAACCACCCTTCCCCACTTGGCGCCGCGCCAGGCACAAAAATGGCCATATGGCTGGAGACGGGTTTCACGCTCAAAGAGACAGCAGGAAAAACTAAGCCTTGTTCTAAAGCTCTTTGGGAAACGTTTGCGTAGCCCCACAGACCTGGGGGCTACAGGCTTCCCTGCTGCCTTCAGCCTCAAAACCACCCTTTCCCACTTGGCGCCGCGCCAGGCACAAAAATGGCCATATGGCTGGAGATGGGTCCCATGCCCAAGGAGCCAGCAGGGAAAATTATGCCTTGTTCTAAAGCTCTTTGGGAAGCGCTTGCGTAGCCCCACAGACCTGGGGGCTGCAGGCTTTCCTGCTGCCTTCAGCCTCGACAACACCCTTTGCACTTGGCGTCGCGCCAGGCACAAAAATGGCCATATGGCTGGAGAGGGTTTTCACGCCCAAGGAGCCAGCAGGGAAAACTATGCCTTGTTGTAAAGCTCTTTGGGAACCGCTTGCGTAGCCCCACAGACCTGGCGGCTGCAGGCTTTCCTGCTGCCTTCTTCCTCAAAACCACCCTTTTCCACTTGGCGCCGCGCCAGGCACAAAAATGGCCATATGGCTGGAGATGGGTCCCACGCCCAAAGAACCAGCAGGGAAAACTATGCCTTGTTCTAAAGCTCTTTGGGAACCGCTTGCGTAGCCCCACAGACCTGGCGGCTACAGGCTTCCCTGCTGCCTTCACCCTCAAAACCACCCTTCCCCAGTAGGCGCCGTGCCAGGCACAAAAATGGCCATATGGCTGGAGATGGGTCCCACGCCCAAGGAGCCAGCAGGGAAAACTATGCCTTGTTCTGAAGCTCTTTGGGAACTGCTTGCGTAGCCCCACAGACCTGGGGGCTGCAGGCTTTCCTGCTGCCTTCAGCCTCAAAAGAACCCTTTCCCACTTGGCGCCGCGCCAGGCACAAAAATGGCCGTATAGCTGGAGATGGGTCCCACGCCCAAAGAACCAGCAGGGAAAACTATGCCTTGTTGAAAAGTTCTTTGGGAAACCTTTGCGTAGCCCCACAGACCTGGGGGCTACAGGCTTTCCTGCTGCCTTCACCCTCAAAACCACCCTTTCCCACTTGGCGCCGCGCCAGGCACAAAAATGGCCATATGGCTGGAGATGGGTCCCACGCCCAAAGAGCCAGCAGGGAAAAATATGCCTTGTTCTAAAGCTCTTTGGGAAGCGCGTGCGTAGCCCCACAGACCTGGGGGCTGCAGGCTTCCCTTCTGCCTTCTTCCTCAAAACCACCCTTCCCCAGTAGGCGCCGTGCCAGGCACAAAAATGGCCATATTGCTGGAGATGGGTCCCACGCCCAAAGAACCAGCAGGGAAAACTATGCCTTGTTCTAAAGCTCTTTGGGAACCGCTTGCGTAGCCCCACAGACCTGGGGGCTGCAGGCTTCCCTTCTGCCTTCAGCCTCAAAACCACCCTTTCCCACTTGGCGCCGCGCCAGGCACAAAAATGGCCATATGGCTGGAGAGGGGTCCCACGCCCAAAGAACCAGCAGGGAAAATTATGCCTTGTTCTAAAGCTCTTTGGGAACAGCGTGCGTAGCCCCACAGACCTGGGGGCTGCAGGCTTTCCTGCTGCCTTCACCCTCAAAACCACCCATTCCCACTTGGGGCCGTGCCAGGCACAAAAATGGCCATATGGCTGGAGATGGGTCCCACGCCCAAAGAACCAGCAGGGAAAACTATGCCTTGTTCTAAAGCTCTTTGGGAACAGCGTGCGTAGCACCACAGACCTGGGGGCTGCAGGCTTCCCTTCTGCCTTCAGCCTCAAAACCACCCTTCCCCACTTGGCGCCGCGCCAGGCACAAAAATGGCCATATGGCTGGAGACGGGTTTCACGCTCAAAGAGACAGCAGGAAAAACTAAGCCTTGTTCTAAAGCTCTTTGGGAAACGTTTGCGTAGCCCCACAGACCTGGGGGCTACAGGCTTCCCTGCTGCCTTCAGCCTCAAAACCACCCTTCCCCACTTGGCGCCGCGCCAGGCACAAAAATGGCCATACGGCTGGAGATGGGTCCCATGCCCAAGGAGCCAGCAGGGAAAATTATGCCTTGTTCTAAAGCTCTTTGGGAAGCGCTTGCGTAGCCCCACAGACCTGGGGGCTGCAGGCTTTCCTGCTGCCTTCAGCCTCGACAACACCCTTTGCACTTGGCGTCGCGCCAGGCACAAAAATGGCCATATGGCTGGACAGGGTTTTCACGCCCAAGGAGCCAGCAGGGAAAACTATGCCTTGTTGTAAAGCTCTTTGTGAACCGCTTGCGTAGCCCCACAGACCTGGCGGCTGCAGGCTTTCCTGCTGCCTTCTTCCTCAAAACCACCCTTTTCCACTTGGAGCCGCGCCAGGCACAAAAATGGCCATATGGCTGGAGAGGGCTTTCACGCACAAGGAGCCACCAGGGAATTTTATGCCTTGTTCTAAAGCTCTTTGGGAACCGCTTGCGTAGCCCCACAGACCTGGGGGCTGTAGGCTTTCCTGCTGCCTTCAGCCTCAAAACCACCCTTTCCCACTTGGCGCCGCGCCAGGCACAAAAATGGCCATATGGCTGGAGATGGGTCCCACGCCCAAAGAACCAGCAGGGAAAACTATGCCTTGTTCTAAAGCTCTTTGGGAACCTCTTGCGTAGCCCCACAGACCTGGGGGCT
The DNA here is from genome assembly GCF_964199755.1 of Larus michahellis. Taxonomy (NCBI): domain Eukaryota; kingdom Metazoa; phylum Chordata; class Aves; order Charadriiformes; family Laridae; genus Larus; species Larus michahellis. Next base: position 46,058 of record NW_027436455.1, on the reverse strand, counting down.
GCAGGCTTTCCTGCTGCCTTCACCCTCGACACCACCCTTTCCCAATTGGCGCCGCGCCAGGCACAAAAATGGCCATATGGCTGGAGATGGGTCCCACGCCCAAGGAGCTGGCAGGGAAAACTATGCCTTGTTCTAAAGCTCTTTGGGAAACGTTTGCGTAGCCCCACAGACCTGGGGGCTGCAGGCTTCCCTTCTGCCTTCAGCCTCAAAACCACCCTTCCCCACTTGGCGCCGCACCAGGCACAAAAATGGCCATATGGCTGGAGAGGGGTTTCACGCCCAAAGAGCCAGCAGGAAAAACTATGCCTTGTTCTAAAGCTCATTGGGAATCGCGTGCGTAGCCCCACAGACCTGGGGGCTGCAGGCTTCCCTTCTGCCTTCTTCCTCAAAACCACCCTTCCCCACTTGACGCCGCGCCAGGCACAAAAATGGCCTTATTGCTGGAGATGCGTCCCACGCCCAAGGAGCCAGCAGGGAAAACTATGCCTTGTTCTGAAGCTCTTTGGGAACTGTTGCGTAGCCCCACAGACTTGGGGTTGCGGGCCTTCCTGCTGCCTTCAGCCTCAAAACCACCCTTTCCCACTTGGTGCCGCGCCAGGCACAAAAATGGCCATATGGCTGGAGATGGGTCCCCCGCCCAAGGAGCCAGCAGGGAAAACTATGCCTTGTTCTAAAGCTCTTTGGGAACCGCTTGCGTAGCCCCACAGACCTGGGGGCTGCAGGCTTCCCTTCTGCCTTCAGCCTCAAAACCACCCTTCCCCACTTGGCGCCGCGCCAGGCACAAAAATGGCCATATGGCTGGAGATGGGTCCAACGCCCAAAGAGCCAGCAGGAAAAACTATGCCTTGTTCTAAAGCTCTTTGGGAAACTTTTGCGTAGCCCCACAGACCTGGGGGCTGGAGGATTTCCTGCTGCGTTCACCTTCAAAACCACCCTTTCCCACTTGGTGCCGCGCCAGGCACAAAAATGGCCATATGGCTGGAGAGGGGTTTCACGCACAAGGAGCCAGCATGGAAAATTATGCCTTCTTCAAAAGCTCTTTGGGAACCACTTGCGTAGCCCCAAAGACCTGGGGGCTGCAGGCTTTCCTGCTGCTTTCACACTCAAAACCACCCTTTGCCACTTGGCGCTGCGCCAGTCACAAAAATGGGCATATGGTTGAAGATGGGTCCCACGCCCAAAGAATCAGCAGGGAAAACTATGTCTTGTTCTAAAACTCTTTGGGAACCGCTTGCGTAGCCCCACAGACCTGGCGGCTGCAGGCTTCCCTTCTGCCTTCAGCCTCAAAACCACCCTTCCCCACTTGGCGCCGCGCCAGGCACAAAAATGGCCATATGGCTGGAGAGGGGTTTCACGCCCAAAGAGCCAGCAGGAAAAACTATGCCTTGTTCTAAAGCTCTTTGGGAACCTCTTGCGTAGCCCCACAGACCTGGGGGCTGCAGGCTTTCCTGCTGCCTTCAGCCTCAAAACCACCCTTTCCCACTTGGCGCCGCGCCAGGCACAAAAATGGCCATATGGCTGGAGAGGGTTTTCACGCCCAAGGAACCAGCAGGGAAAACTATGCCTTCTTCTAAAGCTCTTTGGAAACCGCTTGCGTAGCCCCACAGACCTGGGGGCTGCAGGCTTTCCTGCTTCCTTCAGCCTCAAAACCACCCTTTCCCACTTGGCGCCGCGCCAGGCACAAAAATGGCCATATGGCTGGAGATGGGTCCCACGCCCAAAGAACCAGCAGGGAAAACTCTGCCTTGTTCTAAAGCTCTTTGGGAAACGTTTCCGTAGCCCCACAGACCTGGGGGCTGCAGGCTTCCCTTCTGCCTTCAGCCTCAAAACCACCCTTCCCCACTTGGCGCCGCACCAGGCACAAAAATGGCCATATGGCTGGAGAGGGATTTCACGCCCAAAGAGCCAGCAGGAAAAACTATGCCTTGTTCTAAAGCTCTTTGGGAACCGCGTGCGTAGCCCCACAGACCTGGGGGCTGCAGGCTTCCCTTCTGCCTTCTTCCTCAAAACCACCCTTCCCCAGTAGGCGCCGTGCCAGGCACAAAAATGGCCATATTGCTGCAGATGGGTCCCACGCCCAAGGAGCCAGCAGGGAAAACTATGCCTTGTTCTGAAGCTCTTTGGGAACTGCTTGCGTAGCCCCACAGACCTGGGGTCTGCAGGCTTTCCTGCTGCCTTCAGCCTCAAAACCACCCTTTCCCACTTGGCGCCGCGCCAGGCACAAAAATGGCCATATGGCTGGAGAGGGTTTTCACGCCCAAGGAGCCAGCAGGGAAAATTATGCCTTGTTCTAAAGCTCTTTGGGAACCGCGTGCGTAGCCCCACAGACCTGGGGGCTGCAGGCTTCCCTTCTGCCTTCAGCCTCAAAACCACCCTTCCCCAGTAGGTGCCGTGCAAGGCACAAAAATGGCCATATGGCTGGAGATGGGTCCCACGCCCAAAGAACGAGCAGGGAAAACTATGCCTTGTTCTAAAGCTCTTTGGGAACCGCTTCCGTAGCCCCACAGACCTGGGGGCTGCAGGCTTCCCTTCTGCCTTCTTCCTCAAAACCACCCTTCCCCACTTGACGCCGCGCCAGGCACAAAAATGGCCATATGGCTGGAGAGGGGTTTCACGCCCAAAGAGCCAGCAGGGAAAACTCTGCCTTGTTCTAAAGCTCTTTGGGAACAGCGTGCGTAGCCCCACAGACCTTGGGGCTACAGGCTTTCCTGTTGCCTTCAGCCTCAAAACCACCCATTCCCACTTGGCGCCGCACCAGGCACAAAAATGGCCATATGGCTGGAGAGGGTTTTCACGCCCAAGGAACCAGCAGGGAAAACTATGCCTTGTTCTAAAGCTCTTTGGAAACCGCTTGCGTAGCCCCACAGACCTGGCGGCTGCAGGCTTTCCTGCTGCCTTCACCCTCAAAACCACCCTTTCCCACTTGGCGCCGTGCCAGGCACAAAAATGGCCATATGGCTGGAGATGGGTCCCACGCCCAAAGAACCAGCAGGGAAAACTATGCCTTGTTGTAAAGCTCTTTGGGAACCGCGTGCGTAGCCCCACAGACCTGGGGGCTGCAGGCTTCCCTTCTGCCTTCAGCCTCAAAACCACCCTTCCCCACTTGGCGCCGCACCAGGCACAAAAATGGCCATATTGCTGGAGAGGGGTTTCACGCCCAAAGAGCCAGCAGGAAAAACTATGCCTTGTTCTAAAGCTCTTTGGGAACCGCTTGCGTAGCCCCACAGACCTGTGGGCTGCAGGCTTTCCTGCTGCCTTCTTCCTCAAAACCACCCTTTCCCACTTGGCGCTGCGCCAGGCACAAAAATGGCCATATGGCTGGAGATGGGTCCACGGCCAAAGAGCAAGCACGGAAAACTATGCCTTGTTCTAAAGCTCCTTGGAAAACGTTTGCGTAGCCCCACAGACCTGGCGGCTGCAGGCTTCCCTTCTGCCTTCAGCCTCAAAACCACCCTTCCCCACTTGGCGCCGCACCAGGCACAAAAATGGCCATATGGCTGGAGAGGGATTTCACGCCCAAAGAGCCAGCAGGAAAAACTATGCCTTGTTCTAAAGCTCTTTGGGAACCGCGTGCGTAGCCCCACAGACCTGGGGGCTGCAGGCTTCCCTTCTGCCTTCTTCCTCAAAACCACCCTTCCCCAGTAGGCGCCGTGCCAGGCACAAAAATGGCCATATTGCTGGAGATGGGTCCCACGCCCAAGGAGCCAGCAGGGAAAACTATGCCTTGTTCTGAAGCTCTTTGGGAACTGCTTGCGTAGCCCCACAGACCTGGGGTCTGCAGGCTTTCCTGCTGCCTTCAGCCTCAAAACCACCCTTTCCCACTTGGCGCCGCGCCAGGCACAAAAATGGCCATATGGCTGGAGAGGGTTTTCACACCCAAGGAGCCAGCAGGGAAAACTATGCCTTGTTCTAAAGCTCTTTGGGAACCGCTTGCATAGCCCCACAGACCTGGCGGCTGCAGGCTTTCCTGCTGCCTTCACCCTCAAAACCACCCTTTCCCACTTGGCGCCGCGCCAGGCACAAAAATGGCCATATGGCTGGAGATGGGTCCCATGCCCAAGGAGCCAGCAGGAAAAATTATGCCTTGTTCTAAAGCTCTTTGGGAACCGCTTGCGTAGCCCCACAGACCTGGGGTCTGCAGGCTTTCCTGCTGCCTTCAGCCTCGACAACACCCTTTCCCACTTGGCGTCGCGCCAGGCACAAAAATGGCCATATGGCTGGAGAGGGTTTTCACGCCCAAGTAGCCAGCAGGGAAAACAATGCCTTGTTCTAAAGCTCTTTGGGAACCGCTTGCGTAGCCCCACAGACCTGGCGGCTACAGGCTTTCCTGCTGCCTTCAGCCTCAAAACCACCCTTTTCCACTTGGCGCCGCGCCAGGCACTAAAATGGCCATATGGCTGGAGAGGGCTTTCAGGCACAAGGAGCCAGCAGGGAAAACTATGCCTTGTTCTAAAGCTCTTTGGGAACCGCTTGCGTAGCCCCACAGACCTGGGGGCTGCGGGCTTTCCTGCTGCCTTCAGCCTCAAAACCACCCTTTCCCACTTGGCGCCGCGCCAGGCACAAAAATGGCCATATGGCTGGAGATGGGTCCCACGCCCTAAGAACCAGCAGGGAAAAATTTGCCTTGTTCTAAAGCTCTTTGGGAACTGTTGCGTAGCCCCACAGACTTGGGGTTGCGGGCCTTCCTGCTGCCTTCAGCCTCAAAACCACCCTTTCCCACTTGGTGCCGCGCCAGGCACAAAAATGGCCATATGGCTGGAGATGGGTCCCAAGCCCAAGGAGACAGCAGGGAAAACTATGCCTTGTTCTAAAGCTCTTTGGGAACCGCTTGCGTAGCCCCACAGACCTGGGGGCTGCAGGCTTTCCTGCTGCCTTCTTCCTCAAAACCACCCTTCCCCACTTGGCGCCGCGCCAGGCACAAAAATGGCCATACGGCTGGAGATGGGTCCCATGCCCAAGGAGCCAGCAGGGAAAATTATGCCTTGTTCTAAAGCTCTTTGGGAAGCGCTTGCGTAGCCCCACAGACCTGGGGGCTGCAGGCTTTCCTGCTGCCTTCAGCCTCGACAACACCCTTTGCACTTGGCGTCGCGCCAGGCACAAAAATGGCCATATGGCTGGACAGGGTTTTCACGCCCAAGGAGCCAGCAGGGAAAACTATGCCTTGTTGTAAAGCTCTTTGTGAACCGCTTGCGTAGCCCCACAGACCTGGCGGCTGCAGGCTTTCCTGCTGCCTTCTTCCTCAAAACCACCCTTTTCCACTTGGAGCCGCGCCAGGCACAAAAATGGCCATATGGCTGGAGAGGGCTTTCACGCACAAGGAGCCACCAGGGAATTTTATGCCTTGTTCTAAAGCTCTTTGGGAACCGCTTGCGTAGCCCCACAGACCTGGGGGCTGTAGGCTTTCCTGCTGCCTTCAGCCTCAAAACCACCCTTTCCCACTTGGCGCCGCGCCAGGCACAAAAATGGCCATATGGCTGGAGATGGGTCCCACGCCCAAAGAACCAGCAGGGAAAACTATGCCTTGTTCTAAAGCTCTTTGGGAACCGCTTGCGTAGCCCCACAGACCTGGCGGCTACAGGCTTTCCTGCTGCCTTCAGCCTCGACAACACCCTTTCCCACTTGGCGTCGCGCCAGGCACAAAAATGGCCATATGGCTGGAGAGGGTTTTCACGCCCAAGGAGCCAGCAGGAAAAATTATGCCTTGTTCTAAAGCTCTTTGGGAACCGCTTGCGTAGCCCCACAGACCTGGCGGCTGCAGGCTTTCCTGCTGCCTTCTTCCTCAAAACCACCCTTTCCAACTTGGCGCTGCGCGAGGCACAAAAATGGCCATATGGCTGGAGATGGGTCCCACGCCCAAAGAACCAGCAGGGAAAACTATGCCTTGTTCTAAAGCTCTTTGGGAAACGTTTGCGTAGCCCCACAGACCTGGGGGCTACAGGCTTCCCTGCTGCCTTCAGCCTCAAAACCACCCTTCCCCACTTGGCGCCGCGCCAGGCACAAAAATGGCCATATGGCTGGAGACGGGTTTCACGCTCAAAGAGACAGCAGGAAAAACTAAGCCTTGTTCTAAAGCTCTTTGGGAAACGTTTGCGTAGCCCCACAGACCTGGGGGCTACAGGCTTCCCTGCTGCCTTCAGCCTCAAAACCACCCTTTCCCACTTGGCGCCGCGCCAGGCACAAAAATGGCCATATGGCTGGAGATGGGTCCCATGCCCAAGGAGCCAGCAGGGAAAATTATGCCTTGTTCTAAAGCTCTTTGGGAAGCGCTTGCGTAGCCCCACAGACCTGGGGGCTGCAGGCTTTCCTGCTGCCTTCAGCCTCGACAACACCCTTTGCACTTGGCGTCGCGCCAGGCACAAAAATGGCCATATGGCTGGAGAGGGTTTTCACGCCCAAGGAGCCAGCAGGGAAAACTATGCCTTGTTCTAAAGCTCTTTGGGAACCGCTTGCGTAGCCCCACAGACCTGGCGGCTGCAGGCTTTCCTGCTGCCTTCTTCCTCAAAACCACCCTTTTCCACTTGGCGCCGCGCCAGGCACAAAAATGGCCATATGGCTGGAGATGGGTCCCACGCCCAAAGAACCAGCAGGGAAAACTATGCCTTGTTCTAAAGCTCTTTGGGAACCGCTTGCGTAGCCCCACAGACCTGGCGGCTACAGGCTTCCCTGCTGCCTTCACCCTCAAAACCACCCTTCCCCAGTAGGCGCCGTGCCAGGCACAAAAATGGCCATATGGCTGGAGATGGGTCCCACGCCCAAGGAGCCAGCAGGGAAAACTATGCCTTGTTCTGAAGCTCTTTGGGAACTGCTTGCGTAGCCCCACAGACCTGGGGGCTGCAGGCTTTCCTGCTGCCTTCAGCCTCAAAAGAACCCTTTCCCACTTGGCGCCGCGCCAGGCACAAAAATGGCCGTATAGCTGGAGATGGGTCCCACGCCCAAAGAACCAGCAGGGAAAACTATGCCTTGTTGAAAAGTTCTTTGGGAAACCTTTGCGTAGCCCCACAGACCTGGGGGCTACAGGCTTTCCTGCTGCCTTCACCCTCAAAACCACCCTTTCCCACTTGGCGCCGCGCCAGGCACAAAAATGGCCATATGGCTGGAGATGGGTCCCACGCCCAAAGAGCCAGCAGGGAAAAATATGCCTTGTTCTAAAGCTCTTTGGGAAGCGCGTGCGTAGCCCCACAGACCTGGGGGCTGCAGGCTTCCCTTCTGCCTTCTTCCTCAAAACCACCCTTCCCCAGTAGGCGCCGTGCCAGGCACAAAAATGGCCATATTGCTGGAGATGGGTCCCACGCCCAAAGAACCAGCAGGGAAAACTATGCCTTGTTCTAAAGCTCTTTGGGAACCGCTTGCGTAGCCCCACAGACCTGGGGGCTGCAGGCTTCCCTTCTGCCTTCAGCCTCAAAACCACCCTTTCCCACTTGGCGCCGCGCCAGGCACAAAAATGGCCATATGGCTGGAGAGGGGTCCCACGCCCAAAGAACCAGCAGGGAAAATTATGCCTTGTTCTAAAGCTCTTTGGGAACAGCGTGCGTAGCCCCACAGACCTGGGGGCTGCAGGCTTTCCTGCTGCCTTCACCCTCAAAACCACCCTTTCCCACTTGGGGCCGTGCCAGGCACAAAAATGGCCATATGGCTGGAGATGGGTCCCACGCCCAAAGAACCAGCAGGGAAAACTATGCCTTGTTCTAAAGCTCTTTGGGAACAGCGTGCGTAGCACCACAGACCTGGGGGCTGCAGGCTTCCCTTCTGCCTTCAGCCTCAAAACCACCCTTCCCCACTTGGCGCCGCGCCAGGCACAAAAATGGCCATATGGCTGGAGACGGGTTTCACGCTCAAAGAGACAGCAGGAAAAACTAAGCCTTGTTCTAAAGCTCTTTGGGAAACGTTTGCGTAGCCCCACAGACCTGGGGGCTACAGGCTTCCCTGCTGCCTTCAGCCTCAAAACCACCCTTCCCCACTTGGCGCCGCGCCAGGCACAAAAATGGCCATACGGCTGGAGATGGGTCCCATGCCCAAGGAGCCAGCAGGGAAAATTATGCCTTGTTCTAAAGCTCTTTGGGAAGCGCTTGCGTAGCCCCACAGACCTGGGGGCTGCAGGCTTTCCTGCTGCCTTCAGCCTCGACAACACCCTTTGCACTTGGCGTCGCGCCAGGCACAAAAATGGCCATATGGCTGGACAGGGTTTTCACGCCCAAGGAGCCAGCAGGGAAAACTATGCCTTGTTGTAAAGCTCTTTGTGAACCGCTTGCGTAGCCCCACAGACCTGGCGGCTGCAGGCTTTCCTGCTGCCTTCTTCCTCAAAACCACCCTTTTCCACTTGGAGCCGCGCCAGGCACAAAAATGGCCATATGGCTGGAGAGGGCTTTCACGCACAAGGAGCCACCAGGGAATTTTATGCCTTGTTCTAAAGCTCTTTGGGAACCGCTTGCGTAGCCCCACAGACCTGGGGGCTGTAGGCTTTCCTGCTGCCTTCAGCCTCAAAACCACCCTTTCCCACTTGGCGCCGCGCCAGGCACAAAAATGGCCATATGGCTGGAGATGGGTCCCACGCCCAAAGAACCAGCAGGGAAAACTATGCCTTGTTCTAAAGCTCTTTGGGAACCTCTTGCGTAGCCCCACAGACCTGGGGGCTGCAGGCTTTCCTGCTGCCTTCACCCTCGACACCACCCTTTCCCAATTGGCGCCGCGCCAGGCACAAAAATGGCCATATGGCTGGAGATGGGTCCCACGCCCAAGGAGCTGGCAGGGAAAACTATGCCTTGTTCTAAAGCTCTTTGGGAAACGTTTGCGTAGCCCCACAGACCTGGGGGCTGCAGGCTTCCCTTCTGCCTTCAGCCTCAAAACCACCCTTCCCCACTTGGCGCCGCACCAGGCACAAAAATGGCCATATGGCTGGAGAGGGGTTTCACGCCCAAAGAGCCAGCAGGAAAAACTATGCCTTGTTCTAAAGCTCATTGGGAATCGCGTGCGTAGCCCCACAGACCTGGGGGCTGCAGGCTTCCCTTCTGCCTTCTTCCTCAAAACCACCCTTCCCCACTTGACGCCGCGCCAGGCACAAAAATGGCCTTATTGCTGGAGATGCGTCCCACGCCCAAGGAGCCAGCAGGGAAAACTATGCCTTGTTCTGAAGCTCTTTGGGAACTGTTGCGTAGCCCCACAGACTTGGGGTTGCGGGCCTTCCTGCTGCCTTCAGCCTCAAAACCACCCTTTCCCACTTGGTGCCGCGCCAGGCACAAAAATGGCCATATGGCTGGAGATGGGTCCCCCGCCCAAGGAGCCAGCAGGGAAAACTATGCCTTGTTCTAAAGCTCTTTGGGAACCGCTTGCGTAGCCCCACAGACCTGGGGGCTGCAGGCTTCCCTTCTGCCTTCAGCCTCAAAACCACCCTTCCCCACTTGGCGCCGCGCCAGGCACAAAAATGGCCATATGGCTGGAGATGGGTCCAACGCCCAAAGAGCCAGCAGGAAAAACTATGCCTTGTTCTAAAGCTCTTTGGGAAACTTTTGCGTAGCCCCACAGACCTGGGGGCTGGAGGATTTCCTGCTGCGTTCACCTTCAAAACCACCCTTTCCCACTTGGTGCCGCGCCAGGCACAAAAATGGCCATATGGCTGGAGAGGGGTTTCACGCACAAGGAGCCAGCATGGAAAATTATGCCTTCTTCAAAAGCTCTTTGGGAACCACTTGCGTAGCCCCAAAGACCTGGGGGCTGCAGGCTTTCCTGCTGCTTTCACACTCAAAACCACCCTTTGCCACTTGGCGCTGCGCCAGTCACAAAAATGGGCATATGGTTGAAGATGGGTCCCACGCCCAAAGAATCAGCAGGGAAAACTATGTCTTGTTCTAAAACTCTTTGGGAACCGCTTGCGTAGCCCCACAGACCTGGCGGCTGCAGGCTTCCCTTCTGCCTTCAGCCTCAAAACCACCCTTCCCCACTTGGCGCCGCGCCAGGCACAAAAATGGCCATATGGCTGGAGAGGGGTTTCACGCCCAAAGAGCCAGCAGGAAAAACTATGCCTTGTTCTAAAGCTCTTTGGGAACCTCTTGCGTAGCCCCACAGACCTGGGGGCTGCAGGCTTTCCTGCTGCCTTCAGCCTCAAAACCACCCTTTCCCACTTGGCGCCGCGCCAGGCACAAAAATGGCCATATGGCTGGAGAGGGTTTTCACGCCCAAGGAACCAGCAGGGAAAACTATGCCTTCTTCTAAAGCTCTTTGGAAACCGCTTGCGTAGCCCCACAGACCTGGGGGCTGCAGGCTTTCCTGCTTCCTTCAGCCTCAAAACCACCCTTTCCCACTTGGCGCCGCGCCAGGCACAAAAATGGCCATATGGCTGGAGATGGGTCCCACGCCCAAAGAACCAGCAGGGAAAACTCTGCCTTGTTCTAAAGCTCTTTGGGAAACGTTTCCGTAGCCCCACAGACCTGGGGGCTGCAGGCTTCCCTTCTGCCTTCAGCCTCAAAACCACCCTTCCCCACTTGGCGCCGCACCAGGCACAAAAATGGCCATATGGCTGGAGAGGGATTTCACGCCCAAAGAGCCAGCAGGAAAAACTATGCCTTGTTCTAAAGCTCTTTGGGAACCGCGTGCGTAGCCCCACAGACCTGGGGGCTGCAGGCTTCCCTTCTGCCTTCTTCCTCAAAACCACCCTTCCCCAGTAGGCGCCGTGCCAGGCACAAAAATGGCCATATTGCTGGAGATGGGTCCCACGCCCAAGGAGCCAGCAGGGAAAACTATGCCTTGTTCTGAAGCTCTTTGGGAACTGCTTGCGTAGCCCCACAGACCTGGGGTCTGCAGGCTTTCCTGCTGCCTTCAGCCTCAAAACCACCCTTTCCCACTTGGCGCCGCGCCAGGCACAAAAATGGCCATATGGCTGGAGAGGGTTTTCACGCCCAAGGAGCCAGCAGGGAAAATTATGCCTTGTTCTAAAGCTCTTTGGGAACCGCGTGCGTAGCCCCACAGACCTGGGGGCTGCAGGCTTCCCTTCTGCCTTCAGCCTCAAAACCACCCTTCCCCAGTAGGCGCCGTGCAAGGCACAAAAATGGCCATATGGCTGGAGATGGGTCCCACGCCCAAAGAACGAGCAGGGAAAACTATGCCTTGTTCTAAAGCTCTTTGGGAACCGCTTCCGTAGCCCCACAGACCTGGGGGCTGCAGGCTTCCCTTCTGCCTTCTTCCTCAAAACCACCCTTCCCCACTTGACGCCGCGCCAGGCACAAAAATGGCCATATGGCTGGAGAGGGGTTTCACGCCCAAAGAGCCAGCAGGGAAAACTCTGCCTTGTTCTAAAGCTCTTTGGGAACAGCGTGCGTAGCCCCACAGACCTTGGGGCTACAGGCTTTCCTGTTGCCTTCAGCCTCAAAACCACCCATTCCCACTTGGCGCCGCACCAGGCACAAAAATGGCCATATGGCTGGAGAGGGTTTTCACGCCCAAGGAACCAGCAGGGAAAACTATGCCTTGTTCTAAAGCTCTTTGGAAACCGCTTGCGTAGCCCCACAGACCTGGCGGCTGCAGGCTTTCCTGCTGCCTTCACCCTCAAAACCACCCTTTCCCACTTGGCGCCGTGCCAGGCACAAAAATGGCCATATGGCTGGAGATGGGTCCCACGCCCAAAGAACCAGCAGGGAAAACTATGCCTTGTTGTAAAGCTCTTTGGGAACCGCGTGCGTAGCCCCACAGACCTGGGGGCTGCAGGCTTCCCTTCTGCCTTCAGCCTCAAAACCACCCTTCCCCACTTGGCGCCGCACCAGGCACAAAAATGGCCATATTGCTGGAGAGGGGTTTCACGCCCAAAGAGCCAGCAGGAAAAACTATGCCTTGTTCTAAAGCTCTTTGGGAACCGCTTGCGTAGCCCCACAGACCTGTGGGCTGCAGGCTTTCCTGCTGCCTTCTTCCTCAAAACCACCCTTTCCCACTTGGCGCTGCGCCAGGCACAAAAATGGCCATATGGCTGGAGATGGGTCCACGGCCAAAGAGCAAGCACGGAAAACTATGCCTTGTTCTAAAGCTCCTTGGAAAACGTTTGCGTAGCCCCACAGACCTGGCGGCTGCAGGCTTCCCTTCTGCCTTCAGCCTCAAAACCACCCTTCCCCACTTGGCGCCGCACCAGGCACAAAAATGGCCATATGGCTGGAGAGGGATTTCACGCCCAAAGAGCCAGCAGGAAAAACTATGCCTTGTTCTAAAGCTCTTTGGGAACCGCGTGCGTAGCCCCACAGACCTGGGGGCTGCAGGCTTCCCTTCTGCCTTCTTCCTCAAAACCACCCTTCCCCAGTAGGCGCCGTGCCAGGCACAAAAATGGCCATATTGCTGGAGATGGGTCCCACGCCCAAGGAGCCAGCAGGGAAAACTATGCCTTGTTCTGAAGCTCTTTGGGAACTGCTTGCGTAGCCCCACAGACCTGGGGTCTGCAGGCTTTCCTGCTGCCTTCAGCCTCAAAACCACCCTTTCCCACTTGGCGCCGCGCCAGGCACAAAAATGGCCATATGGCTGGAGAGGGTTTTCACACCCAAGGAGCCAGCAGGGAAAACTATGCCTTGTTCTAAAGCTCTTTGGGAACCGCTTGCATAGCCCCACAGACCTGGCGGCTGCAGGCTTTCCTGCTGCCTTCACCCTCAAAACCACCCTTTCCCACTTGGCGCCGCGCCAGGCACAAAAATGGCCATATGGCTGGAGATGGGTCCCATGCCCAAGGAGCCAGCAGGAAAAATTATGCCTTGTTCTAAAGCTCTTTGGGAACCGCTTGCGTAGCCCCACAGACCTGGGGTCTGCAGGCTTTCCTGCTGCCTTCAGCCTCGACAACACCCTTTCCCACTTGGCGTCGCGCCAGGCACAAAAATGGCCATATGGCTGGAGAGGGTTTTCACGCCCAAGTAGCCAGCAGGGAAAACAATGCCTTGTTCTAAAGCTCTTTGGGAACCGCTTGCGTAGCCCCACAGACCTGGCGGCTACAGGCTTTCCTGCTGCCTTCAGCCTCAAAACCACCCTTTTCCACTTGGCGCCGCGCCAGGCACTAAAATGGCCATATGGCTGGAGAGGGCTTTCACGCACAAGGAGCCAGCAGGGAAAACTATGCCTTGTTCTAAAGCTCTTTGGGAACCGCTTGCGTAGCCCCACAGACCTGGGGGCTGCGGGCTTTCCTGCTGCCTTCAGCCTCAAAACCACCCTTTCCCACTTGGCGCCGCGCCAGGCACAAAAATGGCCATATGGCTGGAGATGGGTCCCACGCCCTAAGAACCAGCAGGGAAAAATTTGCCTTGTTCTAAAGCTCTTTGGGAACTGTTGCGTAGCCCCACAGACTTGGGGTTGCGGGCCTTCCTGCTGCCTTCAGCCTCAAAACCACCCTTTCCCACTTGGTGCCGCGCCAGGCACAAAAATGGCCATATGGCTGGAGATGGGTCCCAAGCCCAAGGAGACAGCAGGGAAAACTATGCCTTGTTCTAAAGCTCTTTGGGAACCGCTTGCGTAGCCCCACAGACCTGGCGGCTGCAGGCTTTCCTGCTGCCTTCTTCCTCAAAACCACCCTTCCCCACTTGGCGCCGCACCAGGCACAAAAATGGCCATATGGCTGGAGATGGGTCCCACGCCCAAAGGGCCAGCAGGGAAAACTATGCCTTGTTCTAAAGCTCTTTGGGAAACTTTTGCGTAGCCCCACAGACCTGGGGGCTACAGGCTTTCCTGCTGCCTTCACCTTCAAAACCACCCTTTCCCACTTGGTGCCGCGCCAGGCACAAAAATGGCCATATGGCTGGAGAGGGGTTTCACGCCCAAAGAGCCAGCATGGAAAATTATGCCTTGTTCTAAAGCTCTTTTGGAACTGCTTGCGTAGCCCCACAGACCTGGGGGCTGGAGGATTTCCTGCTGCCTTCAGCCTCAAAACCACCCTTTCCCACTTGGTGCCGCGCCAGGCACAAAAATGGCCATATGGCTGGAGAGGGGTTTCACGCACAAGGAGCCAGCATGGAAAATTATGCCTTCTTCAAAAGCTCTTTGGGAACCACTTGCGTAGCCCCAAAGACCTGGGGGCTGCAGGCTTTCCTGCTGCTTTCACACTCAAAACCACCCTTTGCCACTTGGCGCTGCGCCAGTAACAAAAATGGGCATATGGTTGAAGATGGGTCCCACGCCCAAAGAACCAGCAGGGAAAACTATGTCTTGTTCTAAAGCTCTTTGGGAACCTCTTGCGTAGCCCCACAGACGTGGGGGCTGCAGGCTTTCCTGCTGGCTTCAGCCTCAAAACCACCCTTTCCCACTTGGCGCCGTGCCAGGCACAAAAATGGCCATATGGCTGGAGATGGGTCCCACGCCCAAAGAACCAGCAGGGAAAACTATGCCTTGTTGTAAAGCTCTTTGGGAACCGCGTGCGTAGCCCCACAGACCTGGGGGCTGCAGGCTTCCCTTCTGCCTTCAGCCTCAAAACCACCCTTCCCCACTTGGCGCCGCGCCAGGCACAAAAATGGCCATATGGCTGGAGAGGGGTTTCACGCCCAAAGAGCCAGCAGGAAAAACTATGCCTTGTTCTAAAGCTCTTTGGGAAACTTTTGCGTAGCCCCACAGACCTGGGGGCTACAGGCTTTCCTGCTGCCTTCACCCTCAAAACCACCCTTTCCCACTTGGCGCCGCGCCAGGCACAAAAATGGCCATATGGCTGGAGATGGGTCCCATGCCCAAGGAGCCAGCAGGCAAAATTATGCCTTGTTCTAAAGCTCTTTGGGAACCGCTTGCGTAGCCCCACAGACCTGGGGGCTGCAGGCTTTCCTGCTGCCTTCAGCCTCGACAACACCCTTTCCCACTTGGCGTCGCGCCAGGCACAAAAATGGCCATATGGCTGGAGAGGGTTTTCACGCCCAAGGAACCAGCAGGGAAAACTATGCCTTGTTCTAAAGCTCTTTGGGAACCGCTTGCGTAGCCCCACAGACCTGGCGGCTACAGGCTTTCCTGCTGCCTTCACGCTCAAAACCACCCTTTCCCACTTGGCGCCGCACCAGGCACAAAAATGGCCATATGGCTGGAGAGGGTTTTCACGCCCAAGGAACCAGCAGGGAAAACTATGCCTTGTTCTAAAGCTCTTTGGAAACCGCTTGCGTAGCCCCACAGACCTGGAGGCTGCAGGCTTTCCTGCTTCCTTCAGCCTCAAAACCACCCTTTCCCACTTGGCGCCGCGCCAGGCACAAAAATGGCCATATGGCTGGAGATGGGTCCCACGCCCAAAGAACCAGCAGGGAAAACTATGCCTTGTTCTAAAGCTCTTTGGGAAACGTTTCCGTAGCCCCACAGACCTGGGGGCTGCAGGCTTCCCTTCTGCCTTCAGCCTCAAAACCACCCTTCCCCACTTGGTGCCGCACCAGGCACAAAAATGGCCATATGGCTGGAGAGGGATTTCACGCCCAAAGAGCCAGCAGGAAAAACTATGCCTTCTTCTAAAGCTCTTTGGGAACCGCTTGCGTAGAACCCACAGACCTGGGGGCTGCAGGCTTCCCTTCTGCCTTCTTCCTCAAAACCACCCTTCCCCAGTAGGCGCCGTGCCAGGCACAAAAATGGCCATATTGCTGGAGATGGGTCCCACGCCCAAGGAGCCAGCAGGGAAAACTATGCCTTGTTCTGAAGCTCTTTGGGAACTGCTTGCGTAGCCCCACAGACCTGGGGTCTGCAGGCTTTCCTGCTGCCTTCAGCCTCAAAACCACCCTTTCCCACTTGGCGCCGCGCCAGGCACAAAAATGGCCATATGGCTGGAGAGGGTTTTCACGCCCAAGGAGCCAGCAGGGAAAATTATGCCTTGTTCTAAAGCTCTTTGGGAACCGCGTGCGTAGCCCCACAGACCTGGGGGCTGCAGGCTTCCCTTCTGCCTTCAGCCTCAAAACCACCCTTCCCCAGTAGGCGCCGTGCAAGGCACAAAAATGGCCATATGGCTGGAGACGGGTTTCATGCCCAAAGAGCCAGCAGGAAAAACTATGCCTTGTTCTAAAGCTCTTTGGGAAACTTTTGCGTAGCCCCACAGACCTGGGGGCTACAGGCTTTCCTGCTGCCTTCACCCTCAAAACCACCCTTTCCCACTTGGCGCCGCGCCAGGCACAAAAATGGCCATATGGCTGGAGATGGGTCCCACGCCCCAGGAGCCTGCAGGGAAAACTATGCCTTGTTCTAAAGCTCTTTGGGAACCGCTTGCGTAGCCCCAAAGACCTGGGGGCTGCAGGCTTTCCTGCTGCCTTCAGCCTCCACAACACCCTTTCCCACTTGGCGTCGCGCCAGGCACAAAAATGGCCATATGGCTGGAGAGGGTTTTCACGCCCAAAGAGCCAGCAGGGAAAATTATGCCTTGTTCTAAAGCTCTTTGGGAATCGCTTGCGTAGCCCCACAGACCTGGCGGCTGCAGGCTTTCCTGCTGCCTTCTTCCTCAAAACCACCCTTTCCAACTTGGCGCTGCGCGAGGCACAAAAATGGCCATATGGCTGGAGAGGGTTTTCACGCCCAAGTAGCCAGCAGGGAAAACAATGCCTTGTTCTAAAGCTCTTTGGGAACCGCTTGCGTAGCCCCACAGACCTGGCGGCTACAGGCTTTCCTGCTGCCTTCAGCCTCAAAACCACCCTTTTCCACTTGGCGCCGCGCCAGGCACTAAAATGGCCATATGGCTGGAGAGGGCTTTCACGCACAAGGAGCCAGCAGGGAAAACTATGCCTTGTTCTAAAGCTCTTTGGGAACCGCTTGCGTAGCCCCACAGACCTGGGGGCTGCGGGCTTTCCTGCTGCCTTCAGCCTCAAAACCACCCTTTCCCACTTGGCGCCGCGCCAGGCACAAAAATGGCCATATGGCTGGAGATGGGTCCCACGCCCTAAGAACCAGCAGGGAAAAATTTGCCTTGTTCTAAAGCTCTTTGGGAACTGTTGCGTAGCCCCACAGACTTGGGGTTGCGGGCCTTCCTGCTGCCTTCAGCCTCAAAACCACCCTTTCCCACTTGGTGCCGCGCCAGGCACAAAAATGGCCATATGGCTGGAGATGGGTCCCAAGCCCAAGGAGACAGCAGGGAAAACTATGCCTTGTTCTAAAGCTCTTTGGGAACCGCTTGCGTAGCCCCACAGACCTGGGGGCTGCAGGCTTCCCTTCTGCCTTCACCCTCAAAACCACCCTTCCCCACTTGGCGCCGCACCAGGCACAAAAATGGCCATATGGCTGGAGATGGGTCCCACGCCCAAAGGGCCAGCAGGGAAAACTATGCCTTGTTCTAAAGCTCTTTGGGAAACTTTTGCGTAGCCCCACAGACCTGGGGGCTACAGGCTTTCCTGCTGCCTTCACCTTCAAAACCACCCTTTCCCACTTGGTGCCGCGCCAGGCACAAAAATGGCCATATGGCTGGAGAGGGGTTTCACGCACAAGGAGCCAGCATGGAAAATTATGCCTTGTTCTAAAGCTCTTTTGGAACTGCTTGCGTAGCCCCACAGACCTGGCGGCTGGAGGATTTCCTGCTGCCTTCAGCCTCAAAACCACCCTTTCCCACTTGGTGACGCGCCAGGCACAAAAATGGCCATATGGCTGGAGAGGGGTTTCACGCACAAGGAGCCAGCATGGAAAATTATGCCTTCTTCAAAAGCTCTTTGGGAACCACTTGCGTAGCCCCAAAGACCTGGGGGCTGCAGGCTTTCCTGCTGCTTTCACACTCAAAACCACCCTTTGCCACTTGGCGCTGCGCCAGTCACAAAAATGGGCATATGGTTGAAGATGGGTCCCACGCCCAAAGAACCAGCAGGGAAAACTATGTCTTGTTCTAAAGCTCTTTGGGAACCGCTTGCGTAGCCCCACAGACCTGGGGGCTGCAGGCTTTCCTGCTGCCTTCAGCCTCAAAACCACCCTTTCCCACTTGGCGCCGCGCCAGGCACAAAAATGGACATATGGCTGGAGAGGGTTTTCACGCCCAAGGAGCCAGCAGGGAAAACTATGCCTTGTTCTAAAGCTCTTTGGGAACCTCTTGCGTAGCCCCACAGACCTGGGGGCTGCAGGCTTTCCTGCTGCCTTCAGCCTCAAAACCACCCTTTCCCACTTGGCGCCGTGCCAGGCACAAAAATGGCCATATGGCTGGAGATGGGTCCCACGCCCAAAGAACCAGCAGGGAAAACTATGCCTTGTTGTAAAGCTCTTTGGGAACCGCGTGCGTAGCCCCACAGACCTGGGGGCTGCAGGCTTCCCTTCTGCCTTCAGCCTCAAAACCACCCTTCCCCACTTGGCGCCGCGCCAGGCACAAAAATGGCCATATGGCTAGAGAGGGGTTTCACGCCCAAAGAGCCAGCAGGAAAAACTATGCCTTGTTCTAAAGCTCTTTGGGAACCTCTTGCGTAGCCCCACAGACCTGGGGGCTACAGGCTTTCCTGCTGCCTTCACCCTCAAAACCACCCTTTCCCACTTGGCGCCGCGCCAGGCACAAAAATGGCTATATGGCTGGAGATGGGTCCCATGCCCAAGGAGCCAGCAGGCAAAATTATGCCTTGTTCTAAAGCTCTTTGGGAACCGCTTGCGTAGCCCCACAGACCTGGGGGCTGCAGGCTTTCCTGCTGCCTTCAGCCTCGACAACACCCTTTCCCACTTGGCGTCGCGCCAGGCACAAAAATGGCCATATGGCTGGAGAGGGTTTTCACGCCCAAGGAGCCAGCAGGGAAAATTATGCCTTGTTCTAAAGCTCTTTGGGAATCGCTTGCGTAGCCCCACAGACCTGGCGGCTGCAGGCTTTCCTGCTGCCTTCTTCCTCAAAACCACCCTTTTCAACTTGGCGCTGCGCGAGGCACAAAAATGGCCATATGGCTGGAGAGGGCTTTCACGCACAAAGAGCCAGCAGGGAAAACTATGCCTTGTTCTAAAGCTCTTTGGGAACCGCTTGCGTAGCCCCACAGACCTGGGGGCTGCGGGCTTTCCTGCTGCCTTCACCCTCAAAACCACCCTTTTCCACTTGGCGCCGCGCCAGGCACTAAAATGGCCATATGGCTGGAGATGGGTCCCACGCCCAAGGAGCCAGCAGGGAAAATTATGCCTTGTTCTAAAGCTCTTTGGGAACCGCTTGCGTAGCCCCACAGACCTGGGGGCTGCAGGCTTTCCTGCTGGCTTCAGCCTCAAAACCACCCTTTCCCACTTGGCGCCGCGCCAGGCACAAAAATGGCCATATGGCTGGAGATGGGTCCCATGCCCAAGGAGCCAGCAGGCAAAATTATGCCTTGTTCTAAAGCTCTTTGGGAACCGCTTGCGTAGCCCCACAGACCTGGGGGCTGCAGGCTTTCCTGCTGCCTTCAGCCTCGACAACACCCTTTCCCACTTAGCGTCGCGCCAGGCACAAAAATGGCCATATGGCTGGAGAGGGTTTTCACGCCCAAGG
Organism: Larus michahellis; assembly: GCF_964199755.1. Classification (NCBI taxonomy): domain Eukaryota; kingdom Metazoa; phylum Chordata; class Aves; order Charadriiformes; family Laridae; genus Larus; species Larus michahellis. The sequence continues at coordinate 26,707 of NW_027436455.1, read as the reverse complement.
AACCAGCAGGGAAAACTATGCCTTGTTCTAAAGCTCTTTGGGAACCGCTTGCGTAGCCCCACAGACCTGGCGGCTACAGGCTTTCCTGCTGCCTTCTTCCTCAAAACCACCCTTCCCCAGTAGGCGCCGTGCCAGGCACAAAAATGGCCATATTGCTGGAGATGGGTCCCACGCCCAAGGAGCCAGCAGGGAAAACTATGCCTTGTTCTGAAGCTCTTTGGGAACTGCTTGCGTAGCCCCACAGACCTGGGGTCTGCAGGCTTTCCTGCTGCCTTCAGCCTCAAAACCACCCTTTCCCACTTGGCGCCGCGCCAGGCACAAAAATGGCCATATGGCTGGAGAGGGTTTTCACGCCCAAGGAGCCAGCAGGGAAAATTATGCCTTGTTCTAAAGCTCTTTGGGAACCGCGTGCGTAGCCCCACAGACCTGGGGGCTGCAGGCTTCCCTTCTGCCTTCAGCCTCAAAACCACCCTTCCCCAGTAGGCGCCGTGCAAGGCACAAAAATGGCCATATGGCTGGAGACGGGTTTCATGCCCAAAGAGCCAGCAGGAAAAACTATGCCTTGTTCTAAAGCTCTTTGGGAAACTTTTGCGTAGCCCCATAGACCTGGGGGCTACAGGCTTTCCTGCTGCCTTCACCCTCAAAACCACCCTTTCCCACTTGGCGCCGCGCCAGGCACAAAAATGGCCATATGGCTGGAGATGGGTCCCACGCCCCAGGAGCCTGCAGGGAAAACTATGCCTTGTTCTAAAGCTCTTTGGGAACCGCTTGCGTAGCCCCACAGACCTGGGGGCTGCAGGCTTCCCTTCTGCCTTCTGCCTCAAAACCACCCTTCCCCAGTAGGCGCCGTGCCAGGCACAAAAATGGCCATATGGCTGGAGATGGGTCCCACGCCCAAAGAACGAGCAGGGAAAACTATGCCTTGTTCTAAAGCTCTTTGGGAACCGCTTCCGTAGCCCCACAGACCTGGGGGCTGCAGGCTTCCCTTCTGCCTTCTTCCTCAAAACCACCCTTCCCCACTTGACGCCGCGCCAGGCACAAAAATGGCCATATGGCTGGAGAGGGGTTTCACGCCCAAAGAGCCAGCAGGAAAAACTATGCCTTGTTCTAAAGCTCTTTGGGAACCGCTTGCGTAGCCCCACAGACCTGGGGGCTGCAGGCTTTCCTGCTGCCTTCAGCCTCAAAACCACCCTTTCCCACTTGGCGCCGCGCCAGGCACAAAAATGGCCATATGGCTGGAGATGGGTCCCACGCCCAAAGAACCAGCAGGGAAAACTCTGCCTTGTTCTAAAGCTCTTTGGGAACAGCGTGCGTAGCCCCACAGACCTTGGGGCTACAGGCTTTCCTGTTGCCTTCAGCCTCAAAACCACCCATTCCCACTTGGCGCCGCACAAGGCACAAAAATGGCCATATGGCTGGAGAGGGGTTTCACGCACAAGGAGCCAGCATGGAAAATTATGCCTTCTTCAAAAGCTCTTTGGGAACCGCTTGCGTAGCCCCACAGACCTGTGGGCTGCAGGCTTTCCTGCTGCCTTCTTCCTCAAAACCACCCTTTCCCACTTGGCGCTGCGCCAGGCACAAAAATGGCCATATGGCTGGAGATGGGTCCACGGCCAAAGAGCAAGCACGGAAAACTATGCCTTGTTCTGAAGCTCTTTGGGAAACGTTTGCGTAGCCCCACAGACCTGGCGGCTGCAGGCTTCCCTTCTGCCTTCAGCCTCAAAACCACCCTTCCCCACTTGGCGCCGCACCAGGCACAAAAATGGCCATATGGCTGGAGAGGGATTTCACGCCCAAAGAGCCAGCAGGAAAAACTATGCCTTGTTCTAAAGCTCTTTGGGAACCGCATGCGTAGCCCCACAGACCTGGGGGCTGCAGGCTTCCCTTCTGCCTTCTTCCTCAAAACCACCCTTCCCCAGTAGGCGCCGTGCCAGGCACAAAAATGGCCATATTGCTGGAGATGGGTCCCACGCCCAAGGAGCCAGCAGGGAAAACTATGCCTTGTTCTGAAGCTCTTTGGGAACTGCTTGCGTAGCCCCACAGACCTGGGGTCTCCAGGCTTTCCTGCTGCCTTCAGCCTCAAAACCACCCTTTCCCACTTGGCGCCGCGCCAGGCACAAAAATGGCCATATGGCTGGAGAGGGTTTTCACGCCCAAGGAGCCAGCAGGGAAAATTATGCCTTGTTCTAAAGCTCTTTGGGAACCGCGTGCGTAGCCCCACAGACCTGGGGGCTGCAGGCTTCCCTTCTGCCTTCAGCCTCAAAACCACCCTTCCCCAGTAGGCGCCGTGCAAGGCACAAAAATGGCCATATGGCTGGAGATGGGTTTCACGCCCAAAGAGCCAGCAGGAAAAACTATGCCTTGTTCTAAAGCTCTTTGGGAACCGCTTGCGTAGCCCCACAGACCTGGGGGCTGAAGGCTTTCCTGCTGCCTTCAGCCTCAACACCACCCTTTCCCACTTGGCGCCGCGCCAGGCACAAAAATGGCCATATGGCTGGAGATGGGTCCCACGCCCAAAGAGCCAGCAGAGAAAACTATGCCTTGTTCTTAAGCTCTTTGGGAACTGCGTGCGTAGCCCCACAGACCTGGCGGCTGCAGGCTTCCCTTCTGCCTTCTTCCTCAAAACCACCCTTCCCCAGTAGGCGCCGTGCCAGGCACAAAAATGGCCATATGGCTGGAGATGGGTCCCACGCCCAAAGAACCAGCAGGGAAAACTATGCCTTGTTCTAAAGCTCTTTGGGAACCGCTTGCGTAGCCCCACAGACCTGGGGGCTGCAGGCTTCCCTTCTGCCTTCAGCCTCAAAACCACCCTTCCCCACTTGACGCCGCGCCAGGCACAAAAATGGCCATATGGCTGGAGAGGGGTTTCACGCCCAAAGAGCCAGCAGGACAAACTATGCCTTGTTCTAAAGCTCTTTGGGAACCGCTTGCGTAGCCCCACAGACCTGGGGGCTGCAGGCTTTCCTGCTGCCTTCTTCCTCAAAACCACCCTTTCCCACTTGGCGCTGCGCCAGGCACAAAAATGGCCATATGGCTGGAGATGGGTCCACGGCCAAAGAGCAAGCACGGAAAAATATGCCTTGTTCTAAAGCTCTTTGGGAACCGCTTGCGTAGCCCCACAGACCTGGGGGCTGCAGGCTTTCCTGCTGCCTTCAGCCTCAAAACCACCCATTCCCACATGGAGCCGCGCCAGGCACAAAAATGGCCATACGGCTGGGGAGGGTTTTCACGCCCAAGGTACCAGCAGGGAAAACTATGCCTTGTTCTAAAGCTCTTTGTAAACCGCTTGCGTAGCCCCACAGACCTGGGGGCTGCAGGCTTCCCTTCTGCCTTCAGCCTCAAAACCACCCTTTCCCACTTAGCGCCGTGCCAGGCACAAAAATGGCCATATTGCTAAAGATGGGTCCCACGCCCAAGGAGCCAGCAGGGAAAACTATGCCTTGTTCTGAAGCTCTTTTGGAACCGCTTGCGTAGCTCCACAGACCTGGGGGCTGCAGGCTTTCCTGCTGCCTTGACCCTCAAAACCACCCTTTCCCACTTGGCGCCGCGCCAGGCACAAAAATGGCCATATGGCTGGAGATTGGTCCCATGCCCAAAGAGCCAGCAGGGAAAAATATGCCTTGTTCTAAAGCTCTTTGGGAACCGCTTACGTAGCCCCACAGACCTGGGGGCTGCAGGCTTTCCTGCTGCCTTCACCCTCAAAACCACCCTTTCCCACTTGGCGCCGCGCCAGACACAAAAATGGCCATATGGCTGGAGATGGGTCCACGGCCAAAGAACCAGCAGGGAAAACTATGCCTTGTTCTAAAGGTCTTTGGGAACCGCTTGCGTAGCCCCACAGACCTGGGGGCTGCAGGCTTCCCTTCTGCATTCAGCCTCAAAACCACCCTTCCCAAGTAGGCGCCGTGCCAGGCACAAAAATGGCCATATTGCTGGAGATGGGTCCCATGTCCAAAGAACCAGCAGGGAAAACTATGCCTTGTTCTAAAGCTCTTTGGGAACCGCTTGCGTAGCCCCACAGACCTGGCGGCTGCAGGCTTCCCTTCTGCCTTCAGCCTCAAAACCACCCTTCCCCACTTGGCGCCGCGCCAGGCACAAAAATGGCCATATGGCTGGAGACGGGTTTCACGCTCAAAGAGCCAGCAGGAAAAACTATGCCTTGTTCTAAAGCTCTTTGGGAACCGCTTGCGTAGCCCCACAGACCTGGGGGCTGCAGGCTTTCCTGCTGCCTTCACCCTCAAAACCACCCATTCCCACATGGAGCCGCGCCAGGCACAAAAATGGCCATATGGCTGGAGAGGGTTTTCACGCCCAAGGAACCAGCAGGGAAAATTATGCCTTGTTCTAAAGCTCTTTGGGAACTGCTTGCGTAGCCCCACAGACCTGGGGGCTGCAGGCTTCCCTGCTGCCTTCAGCCTCAAAACCACCCTTTCCCACTTGGCGCCGCGCCAGGCACAAAAATGGCCATATGGCTGGAGAGGGCGTTCACGCACAAGGAGACAGCTGGGAAAATTATGCCTTGTTCTAAAGCTCTTTGGGAACCGCTTGCGTAGCCCCACAGACCTGGCGGCTGCAGGCTTTCCTGCTGCCTTCAGCCTCAACACCACCCTTTCCCACTTGGCGCCGCGCCAGCCACAAAAATGGCCATACAACTGGAGAGGGGTTTCATGCACAAGGAGCAAGGAGGGAAAATTATGCCTTGTTCTAAAGCTCTTTGGGAACCGCGTGCGTAGCCCCACAGACCTGGGGGCTGCAGGCTTCCCTTCTGCCTTCACCCTCAAAACCACCCTTCCCAAGTAGGCGCCGTGCCAGGCACAAAAATGGCCATATTGCTGGAGATGGGTCCCATATCCAAAGAACCAGCAGGGAAAACTATGCCTTGTTCTAAAGCTCTTTGGGAACCTCTTGCGTAGCCCCACAGACCTGGGGGCTGCAGGCTTTCCTGCTGCCTTCACCCTCAAAAGCACCCTTTCCCACTTGGCGCCGCGCCAGGCACAAAAATGGCCATATGGCTGGAGAGGGTTTTCACGCCCAAGGAACCATCAGGGAAAATTATGCCTTGTTCTAAAGCTCTTTGGGAACTGCTTGCGTAGCCCCACAGACCTGGGGGCTGCAGGCTTTCCTGCTGCCTTCAGCCTCAAAACCACCCTTTCCCACTTGGCGCCGCGCCAGGCACAAAAATGGCCATATGGCTGGAGATGGGTCCCCCGCCCAAAGAGCCAGCAGGGAAAACTATGCCTTGTTCTAAAGCTCTTTGGGAATCGCTTGCGTAGCCCCACAGACCTGGGGGCTGCAGGCTTTCCTGCTGCCTTCAGCCTCAAAACCACCCTTTCCCACTTAGCGCCGTGCCAGGCACAAAAATGGCCATATTGCTAAAGATGGGTCCCACGCCCAAGGAGCCAGCAGGGAAAACTATGCCTTGTTCTAAAGCTCTTTGGGAACCGCTTGCGTAGCTCCACAGACCTGGGGTCTGCAGGCTTTCCTGCTGCCTTCACACTCAAAACCACCCTTTCCCACTTGGCGCCGCGCCAGGCACAAAAATGGCCATATGGCTGGAGATTGGTCCCATGCCCAAAGAGCCAGCAGGGAAAAATATGCCTTGTTCTAAAGCTCTTTGGGAAACGCTTACGTAGCCCGACATACCTGGGGGCTGCAGGCTTTCCTGCTGCCTTCACCCTCAAAACCACCCTTTCCCACTTGGCGCCGCGCCAGACACAAAAATGGCCATATGGCTGGAGAGGGTTTTCACGCCCAAGGAGCCAGCAGGGAAAATTATGCCTTGTTCTAAATCTCTTTTGGAACTGCTTGCGTAGCCCCACAGACCTGGGGTCTGGAGGATTCACTGCTGCCTTCAGCCTCAAAACCACCCTTCCCCACTTGGCGCCGCACCAGGCACAAAAATGGCCATATGGCTGGAGAGGGGTTTCACGCCCAAAGAGCCAGCAGGAAAAACTATGCCTTGTTCTAAAGCTCTTTGGGAACCGCTTGCGTAGCCCCACAGACCTGTGGGCTGCAGGCTTTCCTGCTGCCTTCAGCCTCAAAACCACCCTTTCCCACTTGGCGCTGCGCCAGGCACAAAAATGGCCATATGGCTGGAGATGGGTCCACGGCCAAAGAGCAAGCACGGAAAACTATGCCTTGTTCTAAAGCTCTTTGGGAAACGTTTGCGTAGCCCCACAGACCTGGGGGCTGCAGGCTTCCCTTCTGCCTTCAGCCTCAAAACCACCCTTCCCCACTTGGCGCCGCACCAGGCACAAAAATGGCCATATGGCTGGAGAGGGATTTCACGCCCAAAGAGCCAGCAGGAAAAAATATGCCTTGTTCTAAAGCTCTTTGGGAACCGCATGCGTAGCCCCACAGACCTGGGGGCTGCAGGCTTCCCTTCTGCCTTCTTCCTCAAAACCACCCTTCCCCAGTAGGCGCCGTGCCAGGCACAAAAATGGCCATATTGCTGGAGATGGGTCCCACGCCCAAGGAGCCAGCAGGGAAAACTATGCCTTGTTCTGAAGCTCTTTGGGAACTGCTTGCGTAGCCCCACAGACCTGGGGTCTGCAGGCTTTCCTGCGGCCTTCAGCCTTAAAACCACCCTTTCCCACTTGGCGCCGCGCCAGGCACAAAAATGGCCATATGGCTGGAGAGGGTTTTCACGCCCAAGGAGCCAGCAGGGAAAATTATGCCTTGTTCTAAAGCTCTTTGGGAACCGCGTGCGTAGCCCCACAGACCTGGGGGCTGCAGGCTTCCCTTCTGCCTTCAGCCTCAAAACCACCCTTCCCCAGTAGGCGCCGTGCAAGGCACAAAAATGGCCATATGGCTGGAGATGGGTTTCACGCCCAAAGAGCCAGCAGGAAAAACTACGCCTTGTTCTAAAGCTCTTTGGGAAACTTTTGCGTAGCCCCACAGACCTGGGGGCTACAGGCTTTCCTGCTGCCTTCACCCTCAAAACCACCCTTTCCCACTTGGCGCCGCGCCAGGCACAAAAATGGCCATATGGCTGGAGAGGGGTCCCACGCCCCAGGAGCCTGCAGGGAAAATTACGCCTTGTTCTAAAGCTCTTTGGGAACCGCTTGCGTAGCCCCACAGACCTGGGGGCTGCAGGCTTTCCTGCTGCCTTCAGCCTCAACACCACCCTTTCCCACTTGGCGCCGCGCCAGGCACAAAAATGGCCATATGGCTGGAGATGGGTCCCACGCCCAAAGAGCCAGCAGGGAAAACTATGCCTTGTTCTTAAGCTCTTTGGGAACTGCGTGCGTAGCCCCACAGACCTGGCGGCTGCAGGCTTCCCTTCTGCCTTCTTCCTCAAAACCACCCTTCCCCAGTAGGCGCCGTGCCAGGCACAAAAATGGCCATACGGCTGGAGATGGGTCCCACGCCCAAAGAACCAGCAGGGAAAGCTATGCCTTGTTCTAAAGCTCTTTGGGAACCGCTTGCGTAGCCCCACAGACCTGGGGGCTGCAGGCTTCCCTTCTGCCTTCAGCCTCAAAACCACCCTTCCCCAGTAGGCGCCGTGCCAGGCACAAAAATGGCCATATGGCTGGAGAGGGGTTTCACGCCCAAAGAGCCAGCAGGACAAACTATGCCTTGTTCTAAAGCTCTTTGGGAACCGCTTGCGTAGCCCCACACACCTGGCGGCTGCAGGCTTTCCTGCTGCCTTCTTCCTCAAAACCACCCTTTCCCACTTGGCGCTGCGCCAGGCACAAAAATGGCCATATGGCTGGAGATGGGTCCACGGCCAAAGAGCAAGCACGGAAAAATATGCCTTGTTCTAAAGCTCTTTGGGAACCGCTTGCGTAGCCCCACAGACCTGGGGGCTGCAGGCTTTCCTGCTGCCTTCAGCCTCAAAACCACCCATTCCCACATGGAGCCGCGCCAGGCACAAAAATGGCCATACGGCTGGGGAGGGTTTTCACGCCCAAGGTACCAGCAGGGAAAACTATGCCTTGTTCTAAAGCTCTTTGTAAACCGCTTGCGTAGCCCCACAGACCTGGGGGCTGCAGGCTTCCCTTCTGCCTTCAGCCTCAAAACCACCCTTTCCCACTTGGCGCCGCGCCAGGCACAAAAATGGCCATATGGCTGGAGATGGCTCCCACACCCAAAGAACTAGCAGGGAAAATTATGCCTTGTTCTAAAGCTCTTTGGGAACCGCTTGCGTAGCCCCACAGACCTGGGGGCTGCAGGCTTCCCTTCTGCCTTCAGCCTCAAAACCACCCTTCCCCACTTGGCGCCGCGCCAGGCACAAAAATGGCCATATGGCTGGAGAGGGCGTTCACGCACAAGGAGCCAGCAGGGAAAATTGTGCCTTGTTCTAAAGCTCTTTGGGAACCGTTTGCGTAGCCCCACAGACCTGGGGGCTGCAGGCTTTCCTGCTGCCTTCAGCCTCAAAACCACCCTTCCCCACTTGGCGCCGCGCCAGGCACAAAAATGGCCATATGGCTGGAGAGGGGATTCACGCCCAAAGAGCCAGCAGGAAAAACTATGCCTTGTTCTGAAGCTCTTTGGGAACTGCTTGCATAGCCCCACAGACCTGGGGGCTGCAGGCTTTCCTGCTGCTTCACCCTCAAAACCACCCTTTCCCACTTGGCGCCGCGCCAGGCACAAAAATGGCCATATGGCTGGAGAGGGGTCCCACGCCCAAAGAACCAGCAGGGAAAACTATGCCTTGTTCTAAAGGTCTTTGGGAACCGCTTGCGTAGCCCCACAGACCTGGGGGCTGCAGGCTTCCCTTCTGCATTCAGCCTCAAAACCACCCTTCCCAAGTAGGCGCCGTGCCAGGCACAAAAATGGCCATATTGCTGGAGATTGGTCCCATGTCCAAAGAGCCAGCAGGAAAAACTATGCCTTGTTCTAAAGCTCTTTGGGAACCGCTTGCGTAGCCCCACAGACCTGGGGGCTGCAGGCTTTCCTGCTGCCTTCACCCTCAAAAGCACCCTTTCCCACTTGGCGCTGCGCCAGGCACAAAAATGGCCATATGGCTGGAGATGGGTCCACGGCCAAAGAGCAAGCACGGAAAAATATGCCTTGTTCTAAAGCTCTTTGGGAAACTTTTGCGTAGCCCCACAGACCTGGGGGCTACAGGCTTTCCTGCTGCCTTCACCCTCAAAACCACCCTTTCCCACTTGGCGCCGCGCCAGGCACAAAAATGGCCATATGGCTGGAGATGGGTCCCACGCCCCAGGAGCCTGCAGGGAAAATTACGCCTTGTTCTAAAGCTCTTTGGGAACCGCTTGCGTAGCCCCACAGACCTGGGGGCTGCAGGCTTTCCTGCTGCCTTCAGCCTCAACACCACCCTTTCCCACTTGGCGCCGCGCCAGGCACAAAAATGGCCATATGGCTGGAGATGGGTCCCACGCCCAAAGAGCCAGCAGGGAAAACTATGCCTTGTTCTTAAGCTCTTTGGGAACTGCGTGCGTAGCCCCACAGACCTGGCGGCTGCAGGCTTCCCTTCTGCCTTCTTCCTCAAAACCACCCTTCCCCAGTAGGCGCCGTGCCAGGCACAAAAATGGCCATACGGCTGGAGATGGGTCCCACGCCCAAAGAACCAGCAGGGAAAACTATGCCTTGTTCTAAAGCTCTTTGGGAACCGCTTGCGTAGCCCCACAGACCTGGGGGCTGCAGGCTTCCCTTCTGCCTTCAGCCTCAAAACCACCCTTCCCCACTTGACGCCGCGCCAGGCACAAAAATGGCCATATGGCTGGAGAGGGGTTTCACGCCCAAAGAGCCAGCAGGACAAACTATGCCTTGTTCTAAAGCTCTTTGGGAACCGCTTGCGTAGCCCCACACACCTGGCGGCTGCAGGCTTTCCTGCTGCCTTCTTCCTCAAAACCACCCTTTCCCACTTGGCGCTGCGCCAGGCACAAAAATGGCCATATGGCTGGAGATGGGTCCACGGCCAAAGAGCAAGCACGGAAAAATATGCCTTGTTCTAAAGCTCTTTGGGAACCGCTTGCGTAGCCCCACAGACCTGGGGGCTGCAGGCTTTCCTGCTGCCTTCAGCCTCAAAACCACCCATTCCCACATGGAGCCGCGCCAGGCACAAAAATGGCCATACGGCTGGGGAGGGTTTTCACGCCCAAGGTACCAGCAGGGAAAACTATGCCTTGTTCTAAAGCTCTTTGTAAACCGCTTGCGTAGCCCCACAGACCTGGGGGCTGCAGGCTTCCCTTCTGCCTTCAGCCTCAAAACCACCCTTTCCCACTTGGCGCCGCGCCAGGCACAAAAATGGCCATATGGCTGGAGATGGCTCCCACACCCAAAGAACTAGCAGGGAAAATTATGCCTTGTTCTAAAGCTCTTTGGGAACCGCTTGCGTAGCCCCACAGACCTGGGGGCTGCAGGCTTCCCTTCTGCCTTCAGCCTCAAAACCACCCTTCCCCACTTGGCGCCGCGCCAGGCACAAAAATGGCCATATGGCTGGAGAGGGCGTTCACGCACAAGGAGCCAGCAGGGAAAATTGTGCCTTGTTCTAAAGCTCTTTGGGAACCGTTTGCGTAGCCCCACAGACCTGGGGGCTGCAGGCTTTCCTGCTGCCTTCAGCCTCAAAACCACCCTTCCCCACTTGGCGCCGCGCCAGGCACAAAAATGGCCATATGGCTGGAGAGGGGATTCACGCCCAAAGAGCCAGCAGGAAAAACTATGCCTTGTTCTAAAGCTCTTTGGGAAACGTTTGCGTAGCCCCACAGACCTGGGGGCTACAGGCTATCCTGCTGCCTTCACCTTCAAAACCACCCTTTTCCACTTGGCGCCACGCCAGGCACAAAAATGGCCATATGGCTGGAGAGGGGTCCCACGCCCAAGGAGCCAGCAGGGAAAATTATGCCTTGTTCTAAAGCTCTTTGGGAACCGCTTGCGTAGCCCCACAGACCTGGGGGCTGCAAGCTTTCCTGCTGCCTTCAGCCTCAACACCACCCTTTCCCACTTGGCGCCGCGCCAGCCACAAAAATGGCCATACAGCTGGAGAGGGGTTTCATGCACAAGGAGCCAGCACGGAAAATTATGCCTTGTTCTAAAGCTCTTTGGGAACCGCGTGCGTAGCCCCACAGACCTGGGGGCTGCAGGCTTCCCTTCTGCCTTCTTCCTCAAAACCACCCTTCCCCAGTAGGCGCCGTGCCAGCCACAAAAATGGCCATATTGCTGGAGATGGATCCCACGCCCAAGGAGCCAGCAGGGAAAACTATGCCTTGTTCTGAAGCTCTTTGGGAACTGCTTGCATAGCCCCACAGACCTGGGGGCTGCAGGCTTTCCTGCTGCTTCACCCTCAAAACCACCCTTTCCCACTTGGCGCCGCGCCAGGCACAAAAATGGCCATATGGCTGGAGAGGGGTCCCACGCCCAAAGAACCAGCAGGGAAAACTATGCCTTGTTCTAAAGGTCTTTGGGAACCGCTTGCGTAGCCCCACAGACCTGGGGGCTGCAGGCTTCCCTTCTGCATTCAGCCTCAAAACCACCCTTCCCAAGTAGGCGCCGTGCCAGGCACAAAAATGGCCATATTGCTGGAGATTGGTCCCATGTCCAAAGAGCCAGCAGGAAAAACTATGCCTTGTTCTAAAGCTCTTTGGGAACCGCTTGCGTAGCCCCACAGACCTGGGGGCTGCAGGCTTTCCTGCTGCCTTCACCCTCAAAAGCACCCTTTCCCACTTGGCGCTGCGCCAGGCACAAAAATGGCCATATGGCTGGAGATGGGTCCACGGCCAAAGAGCAAGCACGGAAAAATATGCCTTGTTCTAAAGCTCTTTGGGAACCGCTTGCGTAGCCCCACAGACCTGGGGGCTGCAGGCTTTCCTGCTGCCTTCAGCCTCAAAACCACCCATTCCCACATGGAGCCGCGCCAGGCACAAAAATGGCCATACGGCTGGAGAGGGTTTTCACTCCCAAGGAACCAGCAGGGAAAACTATGCCTTGTTCTAAAGCTCTTTGTAAACCGCTTGCGTAGCCCCACAGACCTGGGGGCTGCAGGCTTCCCTTCTGCCTTCAGCCTCAAAACCACCCTTTCCCACTTGGCGCCGCGCCAGGCACAAAAATGGCCATATGGCTGGAGATGGGTCCCATGTCCAAAGAACCAGCAGGGAAAACTATGCCTTGTTCTAAAGCTCTTTGGGAACCGCTTGCGTAGCCCCACAGACCTGGCTGCTGCAGGCTTCCCTTCTGCCTTCAGCCTCAAAACCACCCTTCCCCACTTGGCGCCGCGCCAGGCACAAAAATGGCCATATGGCTGGAGACGGGTTTCACGCTCAAAGAGCCAGCAGGAAAAACTATGCCTTGTTCTAAAGCTCTTTGGGAACCGCTTGCGTAGCCCCACAGACCTGGCGGCTGCAGGTTTTCCTGCTGCCTTCACCCTCAAAACCACCCTTTCCCACTTGGCGCCGCGCCAGGCACAAAAATGGCCATATGGCTGGAGAGGGATTTCACGCCCAAGGAGCCAGCAGGGAAAACTATGCCTTGTTCTAAAGCTCTTTGGGAACCTCTTGCGTAGCCCCACAGACCTGGGGGCTGCAGGCTTTCCTGCTGCCTTCACCCTCAAAAGCACCCTTTCCCACTTGGCGCCGCGCCAGGCACAAAAATGGCCATATGGCTGGAGAGGGTTTTCACGCCAAAGGAACCAGCAGGGAAAATTATGCCTTGTTCTAAAGCTCTTTGGGAACCGCTTGCGTAGCCCCACAGACCTGGGGGCTGCAGGCTTTCCTGCTGCCTTCACCCTCAAAACCACCCTTTCCCACTTGGCGCCGCGCCAGGCACAAAAATGGCCATATGGCTGGAGATGGGTCCCAACCCAAAGAGCCAGCAGGGAAAACTATGCCTTGTTCTAAAGCTCTTTGGGAACCGCTTGCGTAGCCCCACAGACCTGGGGGCTGCAGGCTTTCCTGCTGCCTTCACCCTCAAAACCACCCTTTCCCACTTAGCGCCGTGCCAGGCACAAAAATGGCCATATTGCTAAAGATGGGTCCCACGCCCAAGGAGGCAGCAGGGAAAACTATGCCTTGTTCTGAAGCTCTTTTGGAACCGCTTGCGTAGCTCCACAAACCTGGGGGCTGCAGGCTTTCCTGCTGCCTTGACCCTCAAAACCACCCTTTCCCACTTGGCGCCGCGCCAGGCACAAAAATGGCCATATGGCTGGAGATTGGTCCCATGCCCAAAGAGCCAGCAGGGAAAAATATGCCTTGTTCTAAAGCTCTTTGGGAAACGCTTACGTAGCCCCACAGACCTGGGGGCTGCAGGCTTTCCTGCTGCCTTCACCCTCAAAACCACCCTTTCCCACTTGGCGCCGCGCCAGACACAAAAATGGCCATATGGCTGGAGATGGGTCCACGGCCAAAGAGCAAGCACGGAAAAATATGCCTTGTTCTAAAGCTCTTTGGGAACCGCTTGCGTAGCCCCACAGACCTGGGGGCTGCAGGCTTTCCTGCTGCCTTCAGCCTCAAAACCACCCTTTCCCACTTGGCGCCGCGCCAGGCACAAAAATGGCCATATGGCTGGAGAGGGGATTCACGCCCAAAGAGCCAGCAGGAAAAACTATGCCTTGTTCTAAAGCTCTTTGGGAAACGTTTGCGTAGCCCCACAGACCTGGGGGCTACAGGCTTTCCTGCTGCCTTCACCTTCAAAACCACCCTTTTCCACTTGGCGCCGCGCCAGGCAAAAAAATGGCCATATGGCTGGAGAGGGGTCCCACGCCCAAGGAGCTGGCAGGGAAAATTATGCCTTGTTCTAAAGCTCTTTGGGAACCGCTTGCGTAGCCCCACAGACCTGGGGTCTGCAGGCTTTCCTGCTGCCTTCAGCCTCAACACCACCCTTTCCCACTTGGCGCCGCGCCAGCCACAAAAATGGCCATACAGCTGGAGAGGGGTTTCATGCACAAGGAGCAAGCAGGGAAAATTATGCCTTGTTCTAAAGCTCTTTGGGAACCGCTTGCGTAGCCCCACAGACCTGGGGGCTGCAGGCTTCCCTTCTGCCTTCAGCCTCAAAACCACCCTTCCCCAGTAGGCGCCGTGCCAGGCACAAAAATGGCCATATTGCTGGAGATGGGTCCCATATCCAAAGAACCAGCAGGGAAAACTATGCCTTGTTCTAAAGCTCTTTGGGAACCGCTTGCGTAGCCCCACAGACCTGGCGGCTGCAGGCTTCCCTTCTGCCTTCAGCCTCAAAACCACCCTTTCCCACTTGGCGCCGCGCCAGGCACAAAAATGGCCATATGGCTGGAGACGGGTTTCACGCCCAAAGAGCCAGCAGGAAAAACTATGCCTTGTTCTAAAGCTCTTTGGGAACCGCTTGCGTAGCCCCACAGACCTGGCGGCTGCAGGCTTTCCTGCTGCCTTCACCCTCAAAACCACCCTTTCCCACTTGGCGCCGCGCCAGGCACAAAAATGGCCATATGGCTGGAGAGGGATTTCACGCCCAAGGAGCCAGCAGGGAAAACTATGCCTTGTTCTAAAGCTCTTTGGGAACCTCTTGCGTAGCCCCACAGACCTGGGGGCTGCAGGCTTTCCTGCTGCCTTCACCCCCAAAAGCACCCTTTCCCACTTGGCGCCGCGCCAGGCACAAAAATGGCCATATGGCTGGAGAGGGTTTTCACGCCAAAGGAACCAGCAGGGAAAATTATGCCTTGTTCTAAAGCTCTTTGGGAACTGCTTGCGTAGCCCCACAGACCTGGGGGCTGCAGGCTTTCCTGCTGCCTTCAGCCTCAAAACCACCCTTTCCCACTTGGCGCCGCGCCAGGCACAAAAATGGCCATATGGCTGGAGATGGGTCCCCGGCCCAAAGAGCCAGCAGGGAAAACTATGCCTTGTTCTAAAGCTCTTTGGGAATCGCTTGCGTAGCCCCACAGACCTGGGGGCTGCAGGCTTTCCTACTGCCTTCACCCTCAAAACCACCCTTTCCCACTTAGCGCCGTGCCAGGCACAAAAATGGCCATATTGCTAAAGATGGGTCCCACGCCCAAAGAGCCAGCAGGGAAAACTATGCCTTGTTCTGAAGCTCTTTTGGAACCGCTTGCGTAGCTCCACAGACCTGGGGGCTGCAGGCTTTCCTGCTGCCTTCACACTCAAAACCACCCTTTCCCACTTGGCGCCGCGCCAGGCACAAAAATGGCCATATGGCTGGAGATTGGTCCCATGCCCAAAGAGCCAGCAGGGAAAAATATGCCTTGTTCTAAAGCTCTTTGGGAAACGCTTACGTAGCCCCACAGACCTGGGGGCTGCAGGCTTTCCTGCTGCCTTCACCCTCAAAACCACCCTTTCCCACTTGGCGCCGCGCCAGACACAAAAATGGCCATATGGCTGGAGAGGGTTTTCACGCCCAAGGAGCCAGCAGGGAAAATTATGCCTTGTTCTAAATCTCTTTTGGAACTGCTTGCGTAGCCCCACAGACCTGGGGGCTGGAGGATTCACTGCTGCCTTCAGCCTCGACACCACCCTTTCCCACTTGGCGCCGCGCCAGGCACAAAAATGGCCATATGGCTGGAGAGTGGTTTCACGCACAAGGAGCCAGCATGGGAAATTATGCCTTGTTCAAAAGCTCTTTGGGAAACGCTTGCGTAGCCCCACAGACCTGTGGGCTGCAGGCTTTCCTGCTGCCTTCACCCTCAAAACCACCCTTTCCCACTTGGCGCCGCGCCAGGCACAAAAATGGCTATATGGCTGCAGATGGGTCCCACGCCCTACGAACCAGCAGGGAAAACTATGCCTTGTTCTAAAGGTCTTTGGGAACCGCTTGCGTAGACCCACAGACCTGGGGGCTGCAGGCTTTCCTCCTGCCTTCAGCCTCAGAAAACCACCCTTTCCCACTTGGCGTCGCGCCAGGCACGGAAATGTCCATACGGCTGGAGATGGGTCCCACGCCCAAAGAGCAAGCAGGGAAAACTATGCCTTGCTCTAAAGCTCTTTGGGAACCGCTTGCGTAGCCCCACAGACCTGGGGGCTACAGGCTTTCCTGCTGCCTTCACACTCAAAACCACCCTTTCCCACTTGGCGCCGTGCCAGGCACAAAAATGGCCATATTGCTAAAGATGGGTCCCACGCCCAAGGAGCCAGCAGGGAAAACTATGCCTTGTTCTGAAGCTCTTTTGGAACTGCTTGCGTAGCCCCACAGACCTGGGGGCTGGAGGATATCCTGCTGCCTTCAGCCTCAAAACCACCCTTTCCCACTTGGTGCCGCGCCAGGCACAAAAATGGCCATATGGCTGGAGAGGGGTTTCACGCACAAGGAGCCAGCAGGGAAAATTATGCCTTGTTCAAAAGCTCTTTGGGAACCGCTTGCGTAGCCCCACAGACCTGGGGGCTGCAGGCTTTCCTGCTGCCTTCAGCCTCAAAACCACCCTTTCCCACTTGGTGCCGCGCCAGGCACTAAAATGGCCATATGGCTGGAGAGGGGTTTCACGCACAAGGAGCCAGCAGGGAAAACTATGCCTTGTTCTGAAGCTCTTTTGGAACCGCTTGCGTAGCCCCACAGACCTGGGGGCTGCAGGCTTTCCTGCTGCCTTCACACTCAAAACCACCCTTTCACACTTGGCGCCGCGCCAGGCACAAAAATGGCCATATGGCTGGAGATTGGTTCCATGCCCAAAGAGCCAGCTGGGAAAAATATGCCTTGTTCTAAAGCTCTTTGGGAAACGCTTGCGTAGCCCCACAGACCTGGGGGCTGCAGGCTTTCCTGCTGCCTTCACCCTCAAAACCACCCTTTGCCACTTGGCGCCGCGCCAGGCACAAAAATGGCCATATGGCTGGAGAGGGGTCCCACGCCCAAGGAGCCAGCAGGGAAAATTATGCCTTGTTCTAAAGCTCTTTGGGAACCGCTTGCGTAGCCCCACAGACCTGGGGGCTGCAGGCTTTCCTGCTGCCTTCAGCCTCAACACCACCCTTTCCCACTTGGCGCCGCGCCAGCCACAAAAATGGCCATACAGCTGGAGAGGGGTTTCATGCACAAGGAGCAAGCACGGAAAATTATGCCTTGTTCTAAAGCTCTTTGGGAACCGCGTGCGTAGCCCCACAGACCTGGGGGCTGCAGGCTTCCCTTCTGCCTTCTTCCCCAAAACCACCCTTCCCCAGTAGGCGCCGTGCCAGCCACAAAAATGGCCATATTGCTGGAGATGGGTCCCACGCCCAAGGAGCCAGCAGGGAAAACTATGCCTTGTTCTGAAGCTCTTTGGGAACTGCTTGCGTAGCCCCACAGACCTGGGGGCTGCAGGCTTTCCTGCTGCTTCACCCTCAAAACCACCCTTTCCCACTTGGCGCCGCGCCAGGCACAAAAATGGCCATATGGCTGGAGAGGGGTCCCACGCCCAAAGAACCAGCAGGGAAAACTATGCCTTGTTCTAAAGGTCTTTGGGAACCGCTTGCGTAGCCCCACAGACCTGGGGGCTGCAGGCTTCCCTTCTGCATTCAGCCTCAAAACCACCCTTCCCAAGTAGGCGCCGTGCCAGGCACAAAAATGGCCATATTGCTGGAGATGGGTCCCATGTCCAAAGAACCAGCAGGGAAAACTATGCCTTGTTCTAAAGCTCTTTGGGAACCGCTTGCGTAGCCCCACAGACCTGGCGGCTGCAGGCTTCCCTTCTGCCTTCAGCCTCAAAACCACCCTTCCCCACTTGGCGCCGCGCCAGGCACAAAAATGGCCATATGGCTGGAGACGGGTTTCACGCTCAAAGAGCCAGCAGGAAAAACTATGCCTTGTTCTAAAGCTCTTTGGGAACCGCTTGCGTAGCCCCACAGACCTGCGGGCTGCGGGCTTTCCTGCTGCCTTCTTCCTCAAACTCACCCTTTGCCACTTGGCGCTGCGCCAGGCACAAAAATGGGCATATGGCTGAAGATGGGTCCCACGCCCAAAGAACCAGCAGGGAAAACTATGCCTTGTTCTAAAGCTCTTTGGGAACCGCTTGCGTAGCCCCACAGACCTGCGGGCTGCGGGCTTTCCTGCTGCCTTCAGCCTCAAAACCACCCTTTCCCACTTGGCGCCGTGCCAGGCACAAAAATGGCCATATGGCTGGAGATGGGTCCCACGCCCTAAGAACAAGCAGGGAAAAATTTGCCTTGTTCTAAAGCTCTTTGGGAACTGCTTGCGTAGCCCAACAGACTTGGGGTTGCGGGCCTTCCTGCTGCCTTCAGCCTCAAAACCACCCTTTCCCACTTGGTGCCGCGCCAGGCACAAAAATGGCCATATGGCTGGAGATGGGTCCCAAGCCCAAGGAGACAGCAGGGAAAACTATGCCTTGTTCTAAAGCTCTTTGGGAACCGCTTGCGTAGCCCCACAGACCTGGGGGCTACAGGCTTTCCTGCTGCCTTCACCCTCAAAACCACCCTTTCACACTTCGCGCCACGCCAGGCACAAAAATGGCCATATGGCTGGAGATGGGTCCCACGCCCAAAGAACCAGCAGGGAAAACTATGCCTTGTTCTAAAGCTCTTTGGGAACCGCTTGCGTAGCCCCACAGACCTGGCGGCTGCAGGCTTCCCTTCTGCCTTCAGCCTCAAAACCACCCATTCCCACTTGGCGCCGCGCCAGGCACAAAAATGGCCATATGGCTGGAGATGGGTCCCACGCCCAAAGAACCAGCAGGGAAAACTATGCCTTGTTCTAAAGCTCTTTGGGAACCGCTTGCGTAGCCCCACAGACCTGGGGGCTGCAGGCTTCCCTTCTGCCTTCAGCCTCAAAACCACCCTTCCCCACTTGGCGCCGCGCCAGGCACAAAAATGGCCATATGGCTGGAGAGGGGTCCCACGCCCAAAGAGCCAGCAGGAAAAACTATGCCTTGTTCTAAAGCTCTTTGGGAATCTTTTGCGTAGCCCCACAGACCTGGGGGCTACAGGCTTTCCTGCTGCCTTCACCTTCAAAACCACCCTTTCCCATTAGGTGCCGCGCCAGACACAAAAATGGCCATATGGCTGGAGAGGGGTCCCACGCCCAAGGAGCCAGCAGGGAAAATTATGCCTTGTTCTAAAGCTCTTTTGGAACTGCTTGCGTAGCCCCACAGACCTGGGGGCTGGAGGCTTTCCTGCTGCCTTCAGCCTCAAAACCACCCTTTCCAACTTGGTGCCGCGCCAGGCACAAAAATGGCCATATGGCTGGAGAGGGGTTTCACGCACAAGGAGCCAGCATGGAAAATTATGCCTTGTTCTAAAGCTCTTTGGGAACCACTTGCGTAGCCCCAAAGACCTGGGGGCTGCAGGCTTTCCTGCTGCCTTCACACTCAAAACCACCCTTTGCCACTTGGCGCTGCGCCAGGCACAAAAATGGGCATATGGCTGAAGATGGGTCCCACGCCCAAAGAACCAGCAGGGAAAACTATGCCTTGTTCTAAAGCTCTTTGGGAACCGCTTGCGTAGCCCCACAGACCTGGCGGCTGCAGGCTTCCCTTCTGCCTTCAGCCTCAAAACCACCCTTCCCCACTTGGCGCCGCACCAGGCACAAAAATGGCCATATGGCTGGAGAGGGGTTTCACGCCCAAGGAGCCGGCAGGGAAAATTATGCCTTGTTCTAAAGCTCTTTGGGAACCGCTTGCGTAGCCCCACAGACCTGGGGGCTGCAGGCTTTCCTGCTGCCTTCAGCCTCAAAACCACCCTTTCCCACTTGGCGCCGCGCCAGGCACAAAAATGGCCATATGGCTGGATAGGGGTTTCATGCTCAAGGAGCAAGCAGGGAAAATTATGCCTTGTTCTAAAGCTCTTTGGGAACTGCTTGCGTAGCCCCACAGACCTGGGGGCTGCAGGCTTTCCTGCTGCCTTCACCCTCAAAACCACCCTTTCCCACTTGGCGCCGCGCCAGGCACAAAAATGGCCATATGGCTGGAGATGGGTCCCAAGCCCAAGGAGACAGCAGGGAAAACTATGCCTTGTTCTAAAGCTCTTTGGGAACCGCTTGCGTAGCCCCACAGACCTGGGGGCTACAGGCTTTCCTGCTGCCTTCACCCTCAAAACCACCCTTTCACACTTCGCGCCACGCCAGGCACAAAAATGGCCATATGGCTGGAGATGGGTCCCACGCCCAAAGAACCAGCAGGGAAAACTATGCCTTGTTCTAAAGCTCTTTGGGAACCGCTTGCGTAGCCCCACAGACCTGGCGGCTGCAGGCTTCCCTTCTGCCTTCAGCCTCAAAACCACCCATTCCCACTTGGCGCCGCGCCAGGCACAAAAATGGCCATATGGCTGGAGATGGGTCCCACGCCCAAAGAACCAGCAGGGAAAACTATGCCTTGTTCTAAAGCTCTTTGGGAACCGCTTGCGTAGCCCCACAGACCTGGGGGCTGCAGGCTTCCCTTCTGCCTTCAGCCTCAAAACCACCCTTCCCCACTTGGCGCCGCGCCAGGCACAAAAATGGCCATATGGCTGGATAGGGGTTTCGTGCTCAAGGAGCAAGCAGGGAAAATTATGCCTTGTTCTAAAGCTCTTTGGGAACCTCTTGCGTAGCCCCACAGACCTGGGGGCTGCAGGCTTTCCTGCTGCCTTCACCCTCAAAACCACCCTTTCCCACTTGGCGCCGCGCCAGGCACAAAAATGGCCATATGGCTGGAGATGGGTCCCACGCCCAAAGAGCCAGCAGGGAAAACTATGCCTTGTTCTAAAGCTCTTTGGGAATCGCTTGCGTAGCCCCACAGACCTGGGGGCTGCAGGCTTTCCTGCTGCCTTCACCCTCAAAACCACCCTTTCCCACTTGGCGCCGCGCCAGGCACAAAAATGGACATATGGCTGGAGAGGGTTTTCACGCCCAAGGTGCCAGCAGGGAAAATTATGCCTTGTTCTAAAGCTCTTTTGGAACTGCTTGCGTAGCCACACAGACCTGGGGGCTGCAGGCTTTCCTGCTGCCTTCAGCCTCAAAACCACCCTTTCCCACTTGGCACCGCGCCAGGCACAAAAATGGCCATATGGCTGGATAGTGGTTTCACGCACAAGGAGCTAGCATGGAAAATTATCTTGTTCTAAAGCTCTTTGGAAATGCTTGCGTAGCCCCACAGACCTGGGGTCTGCAGGCTTTCCTGCTGCCTTCACACTCAAAACCACCCTTTCCCACTTGGCGCCGCGCCAGGCACAGCAATGCCCATATGGCTGCATAGGGTTTTCACGCCCAAGGAGCCAGCAGGGAAAATTATGCCTTGTTCTAAAGCTCTTTGGGAACCGCTTGCGTAGCCCCACAGGCCTGGGGGCTGCAGGCTTTCCTGCTGCCTTCAGCCTCAAAACAACCCTTTCCCACTTGGCGCCGTGCCAGGCACAAAAATGGCCATAAGGCTGGAGATGGGTCCCACGCCCTAAGAACAAGCAGGGAAAAATTTGCCTTGTTCTAAAGCTCTTTGGGAACTGTTGCGTAGCCCAACAGACTTGGGGTTGCGGGCCTTCCTGCTGCCTTCAGCCTCAAAACCACCCTTTCCCACTCGGTGCCGCGCCAGGCACAAAAATGGCCATATGGCTGGAGATGGGTCCCAAGCCCAAGGAGACAGCAGGGAAAACTATGCCTTGTTCTAAAGCTCTTTGGGAACCGCTTGCGTAGCCCCACAGACCTGGGGGCTGCAGGCTTTCCTGCTGCCTTCAGCCTCGAAACCACCCTTTCCCACTTGGCGACGCGCCAGGCACAAAAATGGCTATATGGCTGCAGATGGGTCCCACGCCCTAAGAACCAGGAGGGAAAACTATGCCTTGTTCTAAAGCTCTTTGGGAACTGCTTGCGTAGCCCCACAGACCTGGGGTTGCGGGCCTTCCTGCTGCCTTCAGCCTCAAAACCACCCTTTCCCACTTGGTGCCGCGCCAGGCACAAAAATGGCCATATGGCTGGAGATGGGTCCCAAGCCCAAGGAGACAGCAGGGAAAACTATGCCTTGTTCTAAAGCTCTTTGGGAACCGCTTGCGTAGCCCCACAGACCTGGGGGCTACAGGCTTTCCTGCTGCCTTCAGCCTCAAAACCACCCTTTCACACTTCGCACCACGCCAGGCACAAAAATGGACATATGGCTGGAGATGGGTCCCACGCCCAAAGAACCAGCAGGGAAAACTATGCCTTGTTCTAAAGCTCTTTGGGAACCGCTTGCGTAGCCCCACAGACCTGGGGGCTGCAGGCTTCCCTTCTGCCTTCAGCCTCAAAACCACCCTTCCCCACTTGGCGCCGCACCAGGCACAGAAATGGCCATATGGCTGGAGAGGGGTTTCACGCCCAAAGAGCCAGCAGGAAAAACTATGCCTTGTTCTAAAGCTCTTTGGGAACCGCTTGCGTAGCCCCACAGACCTGGGGGCTACAGGCTTTCCTGCTGCCTTCAGCCTCAAAACCACCCTTTCCGACTTGCCGCCGTGCCAGCCACAAAAATGGCCATATGGCTGGAGAGGGGTCCCACGCCCAAGGAGCCGGCAGGGAAAATTATGCCTTGTTCTAAAGCTCTTTGGGAACTGCTTGTGTAGCCCCACAGACCTGGGGGCTGCAGGCTTTCCTGCTGCCTTCACCTTCAAAACCACCCTTTCCCACTTGGCGCCGCGCCAGGCACAAAAATGGCCATATGGCTGGAGATGGGTCCCACGCCCAAAGAACCAGCAGGGAAAACTCTGCCTTGTTCTAAAGCTCTTTGGGAATCGCTTGCGTAGCCCCACAGACCTGGGGGCTGCAGGCTTTCCTGCTGCCTTCAGCCTCAAAACCACCCTTTCCCTCTTAGCGCCGTGCCAGGCACAAAAATGGCCATATGGCTAGAGATGCGTCCCACGCCTAAGGAGCCAGCAGGGAAAACTATGCCTTGTTGTGAAGCTCTTTAGGAACGTCTTGCGTAGCCCCACAGACCTGGGGGCTGCAGGCTTCCCTTCTGCTTTCAGCCTCAAAACCAGCCTTCCCCACTTGGCGCCGCACCAGGCACAAAAATGGCCATATGGCTGCATAGGGTTTCACGCCCAAAGAGACAGCAGGAAAAACTATGCCTTGTTCTAAAGCTCTTTGGGAACCGCTTGCGTAGCCCCAAAGACCTGGGGGCTACAGGCTTTCCTGCTGCCTTCAGCCTCAAAACCACCCTTTCCCACTTGGCGCCGCGCCAGGCACAAAAATGGCCCTATGGCTGGACATGGGTCCCACGCCCAAAGAGCCAGCAGGTAAAACTATGCCTTGTTCTGAAGCTCTTTGGGAACCGCTTGCATAGCCCCACAGACCTGGGGGCTGCAGGCTTTCCTGCTACCTTCAGCCTCGAAACTACCCTTTCCCACTTGGCGCCGCGCCAGGCACAAAAATGGACATATGGCTGGAGATGGGTCCCACGCCCAAAGAGCCAGCAGGGAAAACTATGCCTTGTTCTAAAGCTCTTTGGGAACCGCTTGCGTAGCCCCACAGACCTGGGGGCTACAGGCTTTCCTGCTGCCTTCAGCCTCAAAACCACCCTTTCCCACTTGGCGCCGCGCCAGGCACAAAAATGGCCATATGGCTGGAGATGGGTCCCACGCCCAAGGAGCCGGCAGGGAAAATTATGCCTTGTTCTAAAGCTCTTTGGGAACCGCTTGTGTAGCCCCACAGACCTGGGGGCTGCAGGCTTTCCTGCTGCCTTCAGCCTCAAAACCACCCTTTCCCACTTGGCGCCGCGCCAGGCACAAAAATGGCCATATGGCTGGATAGGGGTTTCATGCACAAGGAGCAAGCAGGGAAAATTATAACTTGTTCTAAAGCTCTTTGGGAACTGCTTGCGTAGCCCCACAGACCTGGGGGCTGCAGGCTTTCCTGCTGCCTTCAGCCTCAAAACCACCCTTTCCCACTTGGCGCCGCGCCACGCACAAAAATGGCCATACGGCTGGAGAGCGGTTTCACGCCCAAAGAGCCAGCAGGAAAAGCTATGCCTTGTTCTAAAGCTCTTTGGGAAACGTTTGCGTAGCCCCACAGACCTGGGGCTACAGGCTTTCCTGCTGCCTTCAGCCTCAGAAAACCACCCTTTCCCACTTGGCGCCGCGCCAGGCACAAAAATGGCCCTATGGCTGGAGATGGATCCCCCGCCCAAAGAGCCATCAGGGAAAACTATGCCTTGTTCTAAAGCTCTTTGGGAACCGCTTGCGTAGCCCCACAGACCTGGGGGCTGCAGGCTTTCCTGCTGCTTTCAGCCTCAAAACCACCCTTTCCCACTTGCAGCCGTTGCAGGCACAAAAATGGCCATACGGCTGGAGATGGGTCCCACGCCCAAAGAGCCAGCAGGGAAAACTCTGCCTTATTCTAAAGCTCTTTGGGAACCGCTTGCGTAGCCCCACAGACCTGGGGGCTGCAGGCTTTCCTGCTGCCTTCAGCCTCAGAAAACCACCCTTTCACACTTGGTGCCGCGCCAGGCACAAAAATGCCCAATGGCTGCAGATGGGTCCCACGCCCAAAGAGCAAGGAGGGAAAACTATGCCTTGTTCTAAAGCTCTTTGGGAACCTCTTGCGTAGCCCCACAGACCTGGGGGCTGCAGGCTTTCCTGCTGCCTTCAGCCTCAGAAAACCACCCTTTCCCTCTTGGAGCCGTTCCCGGCACAAAAATGGCCATACGGCTGGAGATGAGTCCCCCGCCCAAATAGCCAGCTGGGAAAACTGTGCCTTGTTCTAAAGCTCTTTGGGAAGCGCTTGCGTAGCCCCACAGACCTGGGGGCTGCGGGCTTTCCTGCTGCCTTCACCCTCAAAACCACCGTTTCCCACTTGGCACCGCGCCAGGCACAAAAATGGCCATATGGCTGGAGATGGGTCCCACGCCCAAAGAACCAGCAGGGAAAACTATGCCTTGTTCTAAACCTCTGTGGGAACCACTTGCCTAGCCCTACAGACCTGGGGGCAGCGGGCTTTCCTGCTACCTTCAGCCTCGACACCACCCTTTCCCACTTGCAGCCGTTGCAGGCACAAAAATGGCCATATGTCTGGAGATGGGTCCCCCGGCCAAAGAGCCAGCAGGGAAAACTATGCCTTGTTCTAAAGGTCTTTGGGAACCGCTTGCGTAGCCCCACAGACCTGGGGGCTGCAGGCTTTCCTGCTGCCTTCAGCCTCAGAAAACCACCCTTTCCCACTTGGCGCCGCGCCAGGCACAAAAATGCCCTATGGCTGGAGATGGGTCCCATGCCCAAAGAGCAAGGAGGGAAAACTATGCCTTGTTCTAAAGCTCTTTGGGAACCACTTGCGTAGCCCCACAGACCTGGTGGTTGCAAGCTTTCCTGATGCCTTCACCTTCAAAACCACCCTTTCACCTTGGTGCCGTGCCAGGCACAAAAATGGCCATATGGCTGGAGATGGGTCCCACGCCCAAAGAGCCAGCAGGGAAAACTATGCCTTGTTCTAAAGCTCTTTGGGAACCGCTTGCGTAGCCCCACAGACCTGGGGGCTGCAGGCTTTCCTGCTGCCTTCAGCCTCAGAAAACCACCCTTTCCCACTTGGTGCCGCGCCAGGCACAAAAATGCCCTATGGCTGCAGATGTGTCCCACGCCCTACGAACCAGCAGGGAAAACTATGCCTTGTTCTAAAGCTCTTTGGGAAGCGCTTGCGTAGCCCCACAGACCTGGGGGCTGCGGACTTTCCTGCTGCTTTCAGCCTCAAAAAAACACTTTCCCACTCGGTGCCGCGCCAGGCACAAAAATGGCCATACGGTTGGAGATGGGTCCCCCGCCCAAAAGAGGCAGCAGGGAAAACTATGCCTTGTTCTAAAGCTCTTTGGGAACCACTTGCGTAGCCCCACAGACCTGGTGGTTGCAAGCTTTCCTGGTGCCTTCATCCTCAAAACCACCCTTTCACCTTGGTGCCGCGCCAGGCACAAAAATGGCCATATGGCTGGAGATGGGTCCCACGCCCAAAGAGCCAGCAGGGAAAACTATGCCTTGTTCTAAAGCTCTTTGGGAACCGCTTCCGTAGCCCCACAGACCTGGGGGCTGCAGGCTTTCCTGCTGCCTTCAGCCTCAGAAAACCACCCTTTCACACTTGGTGCCGCGCCAGGCACAAAAATGGCCATATGGCTGGAGATGGGTCCCACGCCCAAAGAGCCAGCAGGGAAAATTATGCCTTGTTCTAAAGCTCTTTGGGAACCTCTTGTGTAGCCCCACAGACCTGGCGGCTGCAGGCTTCCCTTCTGCCTTCAGCCTCAGAAAACCACCCTTTCACACTTGGCGCCGCGCCAGGCACAAAAATGGCCATATGGCTGGAGATGGGTCCCCGGCCCAAAGAGCAAGCAGGGAAAACTATGCCTTGTTCTAAAGCTCTTTGGGAAACGCTTGCGTAGCCCCACACACCTGGGGGCTGCAGGCTTTCCTGCTGCTTTCAGCCTCGACACCACCCTTTCCCATTAGGTGCCGCGCCAGGCACAAACATGGCCATACGGCTGGAGACGTGTCCCACGCCCAAGGAGCTGGCAGGGAAAACTATGCCTTGTTCTGAAGCTCTTTGGGAACCGCTTGCGTAGACCCACAGACCTGGGGGCTGCAGGCTTTCCTGCTGCCTTCAGCCTCAAAACCACCCTTTCCCACTTGGCGCCGCGCCAGACACAAAAATGGCCATATGGCTGGAGATGGGTCCCATGTCCAAAGAGCCAGCACGGAAAACTATGCCTTGTTCTAAATCTCTTTTGGAACTGCTTGCGTAGCCCCACAGACCTGGGGGCTGGAGGATTTACTGCTGCCTTCAGCCTCAACACCACTCTTTCCCACTTGGCGCCGCGCCAGGCACAAAAATGGCCATATGGCTGGAGAGGGGTTTCACGCACAAGGAGCCAGCATGGAAAATTATGCCTTGTTCAAAAGCTCTTTGGGAACCGCTTCCGTAGCCCCAAAGACCTCGGGGCTGT
>NW_027436454.1:0-19826 GCF_964199755.1 Larus michahellis | reverse complement strand
CCCGGAAGATATTGGTAAATTTTATTATTGATACTGGAGCCCAAATGTCTGCAATCACTAACGAAACAGCACAACTTCTAGGTATAAATCCCACCCGACGCAGAGTCAACTTCACAGGAATTGATGGTGTGGTAAAAACATGCCCCACTGCAAAAATTAACCTCTGGTTGCCGGGAGAGCAGCGAATGACTAGGGCAGAAGTGTTAGTGGGTGCCTCACATTCTAACCTCCTAGGATTTGACGTGCTGCGTGGGCGAATGTGGAAATTCCCGGATGGAACTGCGTGGAGTTTTGCAGGACGCAAAAAAGGATTAGACACAGTTAAACTGGGCCTATTAGAAACATCTATACCTTTGCCTCCCTCTAAAATTACCAACGTCCGACAGTACCCACTGCCTGCAGCTGCACTTGCAGGAGCAGACGGGGTGGTATCAGATTTAGAAAAAAGAAACATCATTAAGAGGACTCACTCGCCTTATAATTCACCGGTGTGGCCAGTAAAGAAACCAACCGGGCAATGGCGTTTCACAGTAGATTACCGAAAGTTAAATGCCAACGCTGCACCCCTGACCGCTGCGGTTCCGAGTATCGCGGAAATTGTGACAATGATAAAAGGAGCTGCCCATCCTTGGATGGCTGCCTTAGATGTAAAAGACATGTTTTTTATGATTCCCCTCCTTGAGCAAGACAAAGCGCAGTTTGCATTCACGTGGAAAGGAGTCCAATATACCTTTAACCGACTTCCACAAGGATACAAACATTCCCCCACCATTGCTCATAATGCTTTAGCTAAAGCGCTATCAGAGATTCCTGTTTCACAGGGATGTACAGTATACCAATATATTGACGACATCTTAATAGGGGGGGAGAGAGCCAAGAAAGTGTACAAGACATGATGCAAAACATCCGAAAAACATTATCAGATTTGGGATTGGAAATTCCAGACTCAAAATGTCAGGGACCTGCACAGGAAGTTAAATTCCTGGGGGTCTGGTGGATTAAGGGAGCTGCTTCTGTCCCTCAGGATACCCTGAAAAAAATAGAACATGGACAGAATCCTTCCAGCACGAAGGAGTTACAGCAAGTTCTGGGAACTTTAAGTTATTGGCGTAAACACATCCCTGGCTTTTCCATCATTGCTCGCCCCCTTTATTGTTTGCTCAAAAAAGGTAAATCCTGGGAGTGGACTGAACAACATACTAATGCACTGGAATTGCTAATAAAAGAGCTAAGGTTATTCCAACAACTTGGCCCCATACATCCAACTGACCCTGTCCATGTAGAATGGGGGTCCAGCGAACATGGCTCTCATTGTAACTTATGGCAAAAGGGACCAGCAGGACCGGAGAGACCATTAGAATTTAGCTCTCACTCCTTTAATGATACTGAGAGCAGATATTCAGACCTAGAGAAGGGTTTACTGTCCCTGGTGCGAGCATTGCAACGAGCAGAGCAGATAAGGAGAGAACAGAGCGTGATTGTTCGGGGCCCTTTTCGTCTCCTAGATGTGGTCCGTAAAGGGACAGCACCACCAGCCGGCATTGCCCAGAAACCCACAGTTCGAAAGTGGTATGCTTATTTAGAAGGCATTAATGATATCATGCCAATCTCTGAAGGTAGTATCAAAGTATCCAAGCTCCAGAAGGATATAGATGGTGCCCTATTGTTCCAATCCCCACCAAACAGACCATCTCCAATCCAAGAAGCACCTCCTCTGAAAGAAGGCAGTGATCTTACAGGAGTGTGGTTTACTGATGCGTCATCTCACCGTGAGAACAATAAGTGGAAATACAAGGCCGTAGCACTGGAAGTAGCAACGGGGGAAAGAGCAATTGAAACAGGAGAAGGTAGCGCACAAGTAGGGGAACTCAGAGCCGTCCTACTAGCTGCACAACGTGGGGCTACTTACATTTACACTGACTCATATGCTGTTTTTAAAGGAGCCACTGAATGGATTGGACACTGGGCAGCCAATGACTGGCAGGTGAATAGAGTCCCAATCTGGGAGACAGAGAGTTGGAAGCAACTGTTGGAAATGGGAGGACAGAGAACATTGCACGTTGGTTGGGTAAAAGGCCATGATCGTTCGAACTCGATCACTGCTCAATTCAACCAACAGGTAGATAGCCTCACGCGGTTGCAGCAAATTGACATTGTAGATGATGGTCGGGAATGGGAACGCTTACTCGAATGGTTACATATTAAGCGTGGCCATACAGGCCGTGCTGATCTGTATCAGGAAGGTCTAGCCCGGGGGTGGCCTGTGTCGGTTAAGCTGTGTGAACAAGTAGTAACCGCCTGTTCACAATGTCGCCTACGACTCAATAAAGATCATCCGAGTAAGGCGCCTCCTTTACACATTCGGGACAAGAAAACATTGTGGCATTCATGGCAAATTGATTATATTGGGCCCTTGAGATCATCAGGTGAGAAAAGATACGTCCTAGTCGGAGTGGAGATTATCTCTGGCCTCGCTATGGCCACCAGCTTCAAATCAGCTACCGGGAACAACACAGTGAAAGGCCTAAAAGGGTGGTTCAGCACACTTCCCCTTCCTGAGGAAATCCAAAGTGATAACGGTTCACACTTTACCGCTACAGTGGTACAAGATTGGGCCAAAGAAGAAGGGATTCGATGGGTATTTCATACTCCCTATTATCCTCAGGCTAATGGCATTGTTGAACGCACCAATGGATTGGTTAAGCGTTTTGCAAAAACTCATGAACCTGGTTGGCATTTGCCATTGGATGATGCCATCTATCAATTAAATAACAGATGGAGTGGAGATGGCTGTCCTAAAATGAAAGCTTTCTGTGTATCTGCTGATATCATCACTCCAAAAGTTCCCAATGAACCACGAAAATACCTGGGACAATTTCACCCTGGGCAACCTGTGTTAGTGAAAATGCCTCAAATTGGCACAGTACCAATGGTGTTAGCTACTCCCAAAAACCCCCATGCACGGGAAGCCAAAGACTGTTCAGGGAAGATACACCGGATCAGCACCCGGTGGATCTTGCCCTCTTTTTAACCCCGTCGGTCAAATGAGACCGAGCAGATTTTCTTTTCCTTTGTGTCTTACAGGAACCTCGGAAGAACTGTACGTGGACAGACGCATTGGCCTACGCTAACCTCGAGTGTCTCCAGGGAATCCTGACATTGATCCTGGCAATAATATTATTTTTGTTATGTATGGCCATCTGGAGGCCTAAATTTTAGAATGACGAATTGGCAGATGGAATTGATGCTATTCAGTTTTATCTTTTTACTCCCTGTTGTTTGTAGTCAGAGACCCAGAATGGCCGTGGTCTCAAGCTTATGTAAAACACAATGCGATGGCAGGAACAGGAAAAGGAAAATTGAGCCTGGCCACTGTAGTCCTACATGAAAATGAGGTGTTTTCAAAACATGAGATAGATCAAAGCATAGATAAAGTCGAACCTGACTCAACTCCACAGACTAGTCTGGTTCCACTGCCACTATCTGAAACCCCCGATAATGACACCTTATTGAGCGGACTTAAGAATCTGCCCCTTGATGATGAGCTTTGGGATAATGCACTGTCACGATACACTGCAAGCACTGAGACACTAGAAAACATGAGGGATTTAAATCTCTCCACTCTGGTCATACAAGGAAGTGAAGTATATTCCAGAGATAAATGGAGTTGGAAAGACTCACTCCAAATGGCTAAGCTTGAAGCCGTCCCAGGAAAGAAAATACAAATTAGCTGCCGAGTAATCAATGGGTCTGCTCACCATAGACCAACTGTAATTGAAACCATCCATGTAGACTCTACTAAACCGGACAAACATAACACTGATTGATTGTTACAAAATTATAGAGCCAAACTCAGATTGCTGGCACAACTTCACCTTTATCAAACCTATCATAGTATATTGTATTTGGGGCTACAGGGGCACGGAATTGTTATTTGAATTTATGATTGACTCAAATACATCTGAACCTGTTGAAATGAACCCAAAACCTACACCCCCACAAACTTTCAAGGGTGTAGCTACTCAGCCCTCCATTAGTCTAACTCCTTACACCTTTAACATTGGCCCTTATGCCATTAAACACACAGGTCAACAACAAATACCGTTTAACCCAACATATTCCCTCAAACGAGTAGAATTGTCAATGCAGATTAATATCTCTGCGATCAAACCCACCTGCTCACCATTCCTGAGTACATCTTATGCAGGATGGTCAGCATGGTTAGGCCGGCGAACTGTTGACACCTCACAACGACTGAAGAGAGAGGTGACTGGTATCTTAGGAACAGGACTGGGAGTCTTAAATAGTACAGATGCTGAGATACTTGCAAACAAACTAGTCACAACTACTAGTGATCTAGACAAATTAAAACATCCTCTACAGTCCTCTCTACCAGCATTGGGAAATCACCAATGGCTTTTATCGAATATATTGCCTCAGTGGGAGGAAACAGGTGAAAAAGACCATCAGCTGATCACAAATGCACTTGGTACAACCCAAAACAATGTTTCCTTGGCCCTTAGTTGTATCCAAGCCCAACTGTGGATGCAATCTATGACAGCCGCAATTATAAGGGAGAAGGTGAAGAAGGCACCTTGCCCACTGAAATTCGAAAAGTAATATGGGATAATGCAATTGAGTTTGAGAGAAAATTTCAATCCTGGTGGTATCTGGTTAATTTCACCTATGATCCCACTGAGAGCAAAGCCACAGCTTTTGTCTTAACGATACGCAATGCCTCAGTATACACCATATACCCAATCATCGCACTGGGGTTGAATCACCATGGAGCTATACTCCATCCGGTAGAGCATAGAGTGTGGGCACAACAAAACGAGAATAAATGGCAAACTGTTGATGTTGAAGCATGCATTTCACGAGATCAACAAGGATTCATTTGTGAGAGTAATACTCTCAAGGCACAAGACATTTGTCTTGACACCAACCAGAATGTTTGTCATTTTGAGATACAACCTGATGAAACCCCAGAAACTGTGCTTGTATATATTGGGAAAGGGTGTGTTTGCATGAGGTCTCCCTGTACTTTTTGTATTCGTAGATGACATAGCAGTAGATATAAGTAATAACTCAAATCTTTGTGTTTGTAACTTTACTAACATCATTGGATGTGACTTCAGTTATTCAGCTCCTGTTACGTCTTTTCAATTGCTACAATCTAATTACACATTGATTCGAGATTTGCTGCCTACCCCTATCGGAATGAATCTCTCACTAGTGAGGAAGTTGCTACAACACGATGAATTGAAGCGATTGTTGAAAGAGGCCCAAGAAAATGGACAAAGAACTCTGATTACTGTCCATCATGATGTTGAAGAAATACACCATGTACTGGAAAGGGTCAAGAGAGACGGTGGACATGAATGGTGGGACACCCTCTTTGGATGGTCACCGACAGCTACAGGACTTTTTAACAAGATGCTCCATCCTGTTGTTGTTCTACTAGTACTCACTGTATTGTGCTTTGCTTTGACAATTGTTTTTGCATGTTAGACTTTGGATTATGATGAAACGCTTAACTCGCTTAATCACCCCGCAAGAAGTATTTGCACTTGATATCCCTCGCCATAAGAGGACATGTGATATTCCCCATCAGTATTGATTATCGTGGAGCTTGAGTGACTGTAGTCACGGGGTGGATTATGTGGAATAATTACTAAATTGGCCAAGAATACAAAAATACAGCATTGTTCACACATTAAGGAAAGTCATAAAATCAAGAGGCTTCTGAGGTAGAATACAGCCACAGCTAGCACACGAAGAATGCAACATCTGTGATTCCCTGCGCGAGGTTGTTTGCGAAACTACACGAGGGATGGAACGGAACACGCTTGTTCCGTGGCCTTCCCTTGTGACGAATAGCAGATATGGGACGAGATGGTACTACGGAACTGATAAGCGGCCTACACGCTACCCGAGCCAACCTTTCGTCAAATGTTGATGAAATGCTGTCCTTTTGTGCGAACTTTGCTCACCACAATGTACCAAAACACACCTCCATCCCGGAGGCTATCCGCCCCCGAGGTGTGAACACTCCTCTTGAATACATTAATCATAATAAAAGTATGTATGACTAAAGTCACTCAAACTCCACTTTGAAGATAAAAAAATAATATAAAAATAGCCCAAGAGAGAGGGGATGTCAGGGAAGACACCATCGCGAAGAATTCCACCGCTGATTTCCGGGATCAGTCGACGGGCTGAGCCTTTCTTCCCCCCCATAGGGACGCCTTTGGGTAAGACTTCGATTACACCGAGCGCTTTCTCGGGGACTTAGAAATTTCTCTAGAGAATCTCTACCCTACGTTTATAGCCAGGCTGTATCGTTTATAATTTTGTCGCGCGTTTGTATACTTAGCAATATCTTTATTTGCACGTGCTTTGCAGACAGTGTATTTATCACCGGCAATCCTAAAGAACCTGTATATCTGTTGTTTAAATAAACTGCACTGTTTAAGTAGCTAGTCGTTCCGCTTTCTCACTGAACGCGACCAAAACTACAGAGAGGCCGTGCTAGTTCAGGAGCACGACTAGACTGAAGGTGCAGTCCACTATTAGTGTATCCAAATCGTAGTAGTTTAATACATATTAAACGCGATTGGACTGATAGTGCTGAATTGGGCATCACTCAGAATTTAAACCTAGCCGCACCTAGCCTCCCACCTCGGTGAGGAGTGTTAGAACGCAAGGGGGTTTATCTTCTGCCAAAACCGCTTGGCCCCGTTTCACGCAACAGAATTTGGCGTAGTCGGCAGGATTGCCATGGATAAACTGCTGCAAAAATATGATTGTGCCCCTTCCCAGGCTGGGAAGGAGTGGGCCCAAAAATTTTGGAAGGATGAAGAGAAAGTGGTGGAACGTATTGAAGAGTGTCGGGTTTCACAGAAGCTCAGAGCGGGGAAAGGCAAGGGTGTGATTTGTGCTGCGTTAGGCGCCTGTTTATCTTGTGCACAACAAGAAGCTAGAGAAACCCTGCTCCTAATCTGATTTCAGCTGTAGAATATGCAACCCTGAAATCGGAGAATGAGGTGCTGAAGTCATCATTAGCCTTGCAAAAGGAGACAGGAGAAAAATTAAGAACTCACGTCGATAAGCTTGTGAGTGAGAATGAATGTTTAGGAAACCAGAATGCTCAACTTAAAATATTATTAGAAAGGGTGACTGGGCTCTTAGATAAAATGCAGCCCTCGACCCAGGTCCAACAGATTCGTAAGTTAATGTGTTATCCAAATTCCGGAACCCAGACCGGAGATTTTTTGTCTAATAGTGAGGATGACGAAGAAGATGAGGAGGAAAGGACTTTTACTTTGAAATCCCAAGTTTTTCCTTTACGTCCTCTGGTTAAAACTGAAACTGCGGTTGATGACGATGATGAAATTCACACCACTGTGCGTACCGTTCCACGGACACCAACCGAGTTAACAAAAATAAGGGAGAAATATTCGAGGCGACCAGAAGAGTCAGCTGTTGAGTACGTGTGGCGAGTTTCTTCTGAAGGGGGGGACAGAATTATGCTGAGTGAGGAAGAAGCAGGAGACTCTTGGGGACCAGGAGTGTTTTTAACCACTATGCCTGGGGATCATAATTATTCCCTAACTGCTCGAGCAGCCTATTGGGCAGGGGGTATGGATCCGCGAGAGAGGGGGGAGCCGTTAGAGATTAGAGCTACAGGCTACTCTGATCTGTTTGCGGCTGTACGGAAAGCAGCTTGTCTGCAAGCCATGTATGACAGAGAGGAATTTCGGAAATCCCCAATGTCAGCCCCTATCGACCCCGATCGATTAGCCCCTCTCTCCGTGGTCTTCCCGATTGCCTGAAACCGTTCCTTGTTCTTACTCAAGATCGTATACGAGAGGCTCGGGGTGCTCATAGGCGGGGCCGTCGTCACTACATGCCCACCTGGAATGAATATGTACAGGAAATAGATCAATATGGGCGCCGAATGGGCTGGGCCAGCCTAACTAGTGAGAAATCCTCCGAACACCCCCGAAAGGTTCGCCAAGTCCGAACTCACACTAAAAACCCTAAATCGGAGGAAAGGTTTAAGCCTGATAAGGACCGGAATGAGTTGTGGCGTAAAGCCCTACAATTAGGGGTGCCCCGACAATTCTTGCACGGTGTCCCTACGGGAGAACCTCCGTACACTAGTCCAATCTCTAACTAGAAAGAATAATGTGGCTGGGGAGAAAAGTCTAACCAGAGAATCCCCAAGTCGTGAGAAAATTGTGCCTTCTGCACCGGAACGTAACTTGATTGATTTGACAGAGTCCCAGCCAAAAAACTCCTATCCCCGGGGAGGGCAGTGAGCCACCCTGTCCGGCAGGTACTAGCAATTCAATGGCTCTCTCATAAAGACTCCGAACCCGTTATTATCATTCCTGTTGGACCCCGGAAGATATTGGTAAATTTTATTATTGATACTGGAGCCCAAATGTCTGCAATCACTAACGAAACAGCACAACTTCTAGGTATAAATCCCACCCGACGCAGAGTCAACTTCACAGGAATTGATGGTGTGGTAAAAACATGCCCCACTGCAAAAATTAACCTCTGGTTGCCGGGAGAGCAGCGAATGACTAGGGCAGAAGTGTTAGTGGGTGCCTCACATTCTAACCTCCTAGGATTTGACGTGCTGCGTGGGCGAATGTGGAAATTCCCGGATGGAACTGTGTGGAGTTTTTGCAGGACGCAAAAAAGGATTAGACGCAGTTAAACTGGGCCTATTAGAAACATCTATACCTTTGCCTCCCTCTAAAATTACCAACGTCCGACAGTACCCACTGCCTGCAGCTGCACTTGCAGGAGCAGACGGGGTGGTATCAGATTTAGAAAAAAGAAACATCATTAAGAGGACTCACTCGCCTTATAATTCACCGGTGTGGCCAGTAAAGAAACCAACCGGGCAATGGCGTTTCACAGTAGATTACCGAAAGTTAAACGCCAACGCTGCACCCCTGACCGCTGCGGTTCCGAGTATCGCGGAAATTGTGACAATGATAAAAGGAGCTGCCCATCCTTGGATGGCTGCCTTAGATGTAAAAGACATGTTTTTTATGATTCCCCTCCTTGAGCAAGACAAAGCGCAGTTTGCATTCACGTGGAAAGGAGTCCAATATACCTTTAACCGACTTCCACAAGGATACAAACATTCCCCCACCATTGCTCATAATGCTTTAGCTAAAGCGCTATCAGAGATTCCTGTTTCACAGGGATGTACAGTATACCAATATATTGACGACATCTTAATAGGGGGGGAGAGAGCCAAGAAAGTGTACAAGACATGATGCAAAACATCCGAAAAACATTATCAGATTTGGGATTGGAAATTCCAGACTCAAAATGTCAGGGACCTGCACAGGAAGTTAAATTCCTGGGGGTCTGGTGGATTAAGGGAGCTGCTTCTGTCCCTCAGGATACCCTGAAAAAAATAGAACATGGACAGAATCCTTCCAGCACGAAGGAGTTACAGCAAGTTCTGGGAACTTTAAGTTATTGGCGTAAACACATCCCTGGCTTTTCCATCATTGCTCGCCCCCTTTATTGTTTGCTCAAAAAAGGTAAATCCTGGGAGTGGACTGAACAACATACTAATGCACTGGAATTGCTAATAAAAGAGCTAAGGTTATTCCAACAACTTGGCCCCATACATCCAACTGACCCTGTCCATGTAGAATGGGGGTCCAGCGAACATGGCTCTCATTGTAACTTATGGCAAAAGGGACCAGCAGGACCGGAGAGACCATTAGAATTTAGCTCTCACTCCTTTAATGATACTGAGAGCAGATATTCAGACCTAGAGAAGGGTTTACTGTCCCTGGTGCGAGCATTGCAACGAGCAGAGCAGATAAGGGAGAACAGAGCGTGATTGTTCGGGGCCCTTTTCGTCTCCTAGATGTGGTCCGTAAAGGGACAGCACCACCAGCCGGCATTGCCCAGAAACCCACAGTTCGAAAGTGGTATGCTTATTTAGAAGGCATTAATGATATCATGCCAATCTCTGAAGGTAGTATCAAAGTATCCAAGCTCCAGAAGGATATAGATGGTGCCCTATTGTTCCAATCCCCACCAAACAGACCATCTCCAATCCAAGAAGCACCTCCTCTGAAAGAAGGCAGTGATCTTACAGGAGTGTGGTTTACTGATGCGTCATCTCACCGTGAGAACAATAAGTGGAAATACAAGGCCGTAGCACTGGAAGTAGCAACGGGGGAAAGAGCAATTGAAACAGGAGAAGGTAGCGCACAAGTAGGGGAACTCAGAGCCGTCCTACTAGCTGCACAACGTGGGGCTACTTACATTTACACTGAATCATATGCTGTTTTTAAGGAGCCACTGAATGGATTGGACACTGGGCAGCCAATGATTGGCAGGTGAATAGAGTCCCAATCTGGGAGACAGAGAGTTGGAAGCAACTGTTGGAAATGGGAGGACAGAGAACATTGCACGTTGGTTGGGTAAAAGGCCATGATCGTTCGAACTCGATCACTGCTCAATTCAACCAACAGGTAGATAGCCTCACGCGGTTGCAGCAAATTGACATTGTAGATGATGGTCGGGAATGGGAACGCTTACTCGAATGGTTACATATTAAGCGTGGCCATACAGGCCGTGCTGATCTGTATCAGGAAGGTCTAGCCCGGGGGTGGCCTGTGTCGGTTAAGCTGTGTGAACAAGTAGTAACCGCCTGTTCACAATGTCGCCTACGACTCAATAAAGATCATCCGAGTAAGGCGCCTCCTTTACACATTCGGGACAAGAAAACATTGTGGCATTCATGGCAAATTGATTATATTGGGCCCTTGAGATCATCAGGTGAGAAAAGATACGTCCTAGTCGGAGTGGAGATTATCTCTGGCCTCGCTATGGCCACCAGCTTCAAATCAGCTACCGGGAACAACACAGTGAAAGGCCTAAAAGGGTGGTTCAGCACACTTCCCCTTCCTGAGGAAATCCAAAGTGATAACGGTTCACACTTTACCGCTACAGTGGTACAAGATTGGGCCAAAGAAGAAGGGATTCGATGGGTATTTCATACTCCCTATTATCCTCAGGCTAATGGCATTGTTGAACGCACCAATGGATTGGTTAAGCGTTTTGCAAAAACTCATGAACCTGGTTGGCATTTGCGATTGGATGATGCCATCTATCAATTAAATAACAGATGGAGTGGAGATGGCTGTCCTAAAATGAAAGCTTTCTGTGTATCTGCTGATATCATCACTCCAAAAGTTCCCAATGAACCACGAAAATACCTGGGACAATTTCACCCTGGGCAACCTGTGTTAGTGAAAATGCCTCAAATTGGCACAGTACCAATGGTGTTAGCTACTCCCAAAAACCCCCATGCACGGGAAGCCAAAGACTGTTCAGGGAAGATACACCGGATCAGCACCCGGTGGATCTCGCCCTCTTTTTAACCCCGTCGGTCAAATGAGACCGAGCAGATTTTCTTTTCCTTTGTGTCTTACAGGAACCTCGGAAGAACTGTACGTGGACAGACGCATTGGCCTACGCTAACCTCGAGTGTCTCCAGGGAATCCTGACATTGATCCTGGCAATAACATTATTTTTGTTATGTATGGCCATCTGGAGGCCTAAATTTTAGAATGACGAATTGGCAGATGGAATTGATGCTATTCAGTTTTATCTTTTTACTCCCTGTTGTTTGTAGTCAAAGAGACCCAGAATGGCCGTGGTCTCAAGCTTATGTAAAACACAATGCGATGGCAGGAACAGGAAAAGGAAAATTGAGCCTGGCCACTGTAGTCCTACATGAAAATGAGGTGTTTTCAAAACATGAGATAGATCAAAGCATAGATAAAGTCGAACCTGACTCAACTCCACAGACTAGTCTGGTTCCACTGCCACTATCTGAAACCCCCGATAATGACACCTTATTGAGCGGACTTAAGAATCTGCCCCTTGATGATGAGCTTTGGGATAATGCACTGTCACGATACACTGCAAGCACTGAGACACTAGAAAACATGAGGGATTTAAATCTCTCCACTCTGGTCATACAAGGAAGTGAAGTATATTCCAGAGATAAATGGAGTTGGAAAGACTCACTCCAAATGGCTAAGCTTGAAGCCGTCCCAGGAAAGAAAATACAAATTAGCTGCCGAGTAATCAATGGGTCTGCTCACCATAGACCAACTGTAATTGAAACCATCCATGTAGACTCTACTAAACCGGACAAATATAACACTGATTGATTGTTACAAAATTATAGAGCCAAACTCAGATTGCTGGCACAACTTCACCTTTATCAAACCTATCATAGTATATTGTATTTGGGGCTACAGGGGCACGGAATTGTTATTTGAATTTATGATTGACTCAAATACATCTGAACCTGTTGAAATGAACCCAAAACCTACACCCCCACAAACTTTCAAGGGTGTAGCTACTCAGCCCTCCATTAGTCTAACTCCTTACACCTTTAACATTGGACCTTATGCCATTAAACACACAGGTCAACAACAAATACCGTTTAACCCAACATATTCCCTCAAACGAGTAGAATTGTCAATGCAGATTAATATCTCTGCGATCAAACCCACCTGCTCACCATTCCTGAGTACATCTTATGCAGGATGGTCAGCATGGTTAGGCCGGCGAACTGTTGACACCTCACAACGACTGAAGAGAGAGGTGACTGGTATCTTAGGAACAGGACTGGGAGTCTTAAATAGTACAGATGCTGAGATACTTGCAAACAAACTAGTCACAACTACTAGTGATCTAGACAAATTAAAACATCCTCTACAGTCCTCTCTATCAGCATTGGGAAATCACCAATGGCTTTTATCGAATATATTGCCTCAGTGGGAGGAAACAGGTGAAAAAGACCATCAGCTGATCACAAATGCACTTGGTACAACCCAAAACAATGTTTCCTTGGCCCTTAGTTGTATCCAAGCCCAACTGTGGATGCAATCTATGACAGCCGCAATTATAAGGGAAGGTGAAGAAGGCACCTTGCCCACTGAAATTCGAAAAGTAATATGGGATAATGCAATTGAGTTTGAGAGAAAATTTCAGTCCTGGTGGTATCTGGTTAATTTCACCTATGATCCCACTGAGAGCAAAGCCACAGCTTTTGTCTTAACGATACGCAATGCCTCAGTATACACCATATACCCAATCATCGCACTGGGGTTGAATCACCATGGAGCTATACTCCATCCGGTAGAGCATAGAGCGTGGGCACAACAAAACGAGAATAAATGGCAAACTGTTGATGTTGAAGCATGCATTTCACGAGATCAACAAGGATTCATTTGTGAGAGTAATACTCTCAAGGCACAAGACATTTGTCTTGACACCAACCAGAATGTTTGTCATTTTGAGATACAACCTGATGAAACCCCAGAAACTGTGCTTGTATATATTGGGAAAGGGTGTGTTTGCATGAGGTCTCCCTGTACTTTTGTATTCGTAGATGACATAGCAGTAGATATAAGTAATAACTCAAATCTTTGTGTTTGTAACTTTACTAACATCATTGGATGTGACTTCAGTTATTCAGCTCCTGTTACGTCTTTTCAATTGCTACAATCTAATTACACATTGATTCGAGATTTGCTGCCTACCCCTATCGGAATGAATCTCTCACTAGTGAGGAAGTTGCTACAACACGATGAATTGAAGCGATTGTTGAAAGAGGCCCAAGAAAATGGACAAAGAACTCTGATTACTGTCCATCATGAGGTTGAAGAAATACACCATGTACTGGAAAGGGTCAAGAGAGACGGTGGACATGAATGGTGGGACACCCTCTTTGGATGGTCACCGACAGCTACAGGACTTTTTAACAAGATGCTCCATCCTGTTGTTGTTCTACTAGTACTCACTGTATTGTGCTTTGCTTTGACAATTGTTTTGCATGTTAGACTTTGGATTATGATGAAACGCTTAACTCGCTTAATCACCCCGCAAGAAGTATTTGCACTTGATATCCCTCGCCATAAGAGGACATGTGATATTCCCCATCAGTATTGATTATCGTGGAGCTTGAGTGACCGTAGTCACGGGGTGGATTATGTGGAATAATTACTAAATTGGCCAAGAATACAAAAATACAGCATTGTTCACACATTAAGGAAAGTCATAAAATCAAGAGGCTTCTGAGGTAGAATACAGCCACAGCTAGCACACGAAGAATGCAACATCTGTGATTCCCTGCGCGAGGTTGTTTGCGAAACTACACGAGGGATGGAACGGAACACGCTTGTTCCGTGGCCTTCCCTTGTGACGAATAGCAGATATGGGGACGAGATGGTACTACGGAACTGATAAGCGGCCTACACGCTACCCGAGCCAACCTTTCGTCAAATGTTGATGAAATGCTGTCCTTTTGTGCGAACTTTGCTCACCACAATGTACCAAAACACACCTCCATCCCGGAGGCTATCCGCCCCCGAGGTGTGAACACTCCTCCTTGAATACATTAATCATAATAAAAGTATGTATGACTAAAGTCACTCAAACTCCACTTTGAAGATAAAAAAATAATATAAAAATAGCCCAAGAGAGAGGGGATGTCAGGGAAGACACCATCGCGAAGAATTCCACCGCTGATTTCCGGGATCAGTCGACGGGCTGAGCCTTTCTTCCCCCCCATAGGGACGCCTTTGGGTAAGACTTCGATTACACCGAGCGCTTTCT
This sequence comes from Larus michahellis, assembly GCF_964199755.1. Lineage (NCBI taxonomy): Eukaryota > Metazoa > Chordata > Aves > Charadriiformes > Laridae > Larus > Larus michahellis. Next base: position 5,138 of record NW_027436454.1, on the reverse strand, counting down.
CGGGGACTTAGAAATTTCTCTAGAGAATCTCTACCCTACGTTTATAGCCAGGCTGTATCGTTTATAATTTTGTCGCGCGTTTGTATACTTAGCAATATCTTTATTTGCACGTGCTTTGCAGACAGTGTATTTATCACCGGCAATCCTAAAGAACCTGTATATCTGTTGTTTAAATAAACTGCACTGTTTAAGTAGCTAGTCGTTCCGCTTTCTCACTGAACGCGACCAAAACTACAGAGAGGCCGTGCTAGTTCAGGAGCACGACTAGACTGAAGGTGCAGTCCACTATTAGTGTATCCAAATCGTAGTAGTTTAATACATATTAAACGCGATTGGACTGATAGTGCTGAATTGGGCATCACTCAGAATTTAAACCTAGCCGCACCTAGCCTCCCACCTCGGTGAGGAGTGTTAGAACGCAAGGGGGTTTATCTTCTGCCAAAACCGCTTGGCCCCGTTTCACGCAACAGAATTTGGCGTAGTCGGCAGGATTGCCATGGATAAACTGCTGCAAAAATATGATTGTGCCCCTTCCCAGGCTGGGAAGGAGTGGGCCCAAAAATTTTGGAAGGATGAAGAGAAAGTGGTGGAACGTATTGAAGAGTGTCGGGTTTCACAGAAGCTCAGAGCGGGGAAAGGCAAGGGTGTGATTTGTGCTGTGTTAGGCGCCAGTTTATCTTGTGCACAACAAGAAGCTAGAGAAACCCCTGCTCCTAATCTGATTTCAGCTGTAGAATATGCAACCCTGAAATCGGAGAATGAGGTGCTGAAGTCATCATTAGCCTTGCAAAAGGAGACAGGAGAAAAATTAAGAACTCACGTCGATAAGCTTGTGAGTGAGAATGAATGTTTAGGAAACCAGAATGCTCAACTTAAAATATTATTAGAAAGGGTGACTGGGCTCTTAGATAAAATGCAGCCCTCGACCCAGGTCCAACAGATTCGTAAGTTAATGTGTTATCCAAATTCCGGAACCCAGACCGGAGATTTTTTGTCTAATAGCGAGGATGACGAAGAAGATGAGGAGGAAAGGACTTTTACTTTGAAATCCCAAGTTTTTCCTTTACGTCCTCTGGTTAAAACTGAAGCTGCGGTTGATGACGATGATGAAATTCACACCACTGTGCGTACCGTTCCACGGACACCAACCGAGTTAACAAAAATAAGGGAGAAATATTCGAGGCGACCAGAAGAGTCAGCTGTTGAGTACGTGTGGCGAGTTTCTTCTGAAGGGGGGGACAGAATTATGCTGAGTGAGGAAGAAGCAGGAGACTCTTGGGGACCAGGAGTGTTTTTAACCACTATGCCTGGGGATCATAATTATTCCCTAACTGCTCGAGCAGCCTATTGGGCAGGGGGTATGGATCCGCGAGAGAGGGGGGAGCCGTTAGAGATTAGAGCTACAGGCTACTCTGATCTGTTTGCGGCTGTACGGAAAGCAGCTTGTCTGCAAGCCATGTATGACAGAGAGGAATTTCGGAAATCCCCAATGTCAGCCCCTATCGACCCCGATCGATTAGCCCCTCTCATCCGTGGTCTTCCCGATTGCCTGAAACCGTTCCTTGTTCGTACTCAAGATCGTATACGAGAGGCTCGGGGTGCTCATAGGCGGGGCCGTCGTCACTACATGCCCACCTGGAATGAATATGTACAGGAAATAGATCAATATGGGCGCCGAATGGGCTGGGCCAGCCTAACTAGTGAGAAATCCTCCGAACACCCCCGAAAGGTTCGCCAAGTCCGAACTCACACTAAAAACCCTAAATCGGAGGAAAGGTTTAAGCCTGATAAGGACCGGAATGAGTTGTGGCGTAAAGCCCTACAATTAGGGGTGCCCCGACAATTCTTGCACGGTGTCCCTACGGGAGACCTCCGTACACTAGTCCAATCTCTAACTAGAAAGAATAATGTGGCTGGGGAGAAAAGTCTAACCAGAGAATCCCCAAGTCGTGAGAAAATTGTGCCTTCTGCACCGGAACGTAACTTGATTGATTTGACAGAGTCCCAGCCAAAAAACTCCTATCCCCGGGGAGGGCAGTGAGCCACCCTGTCCGGCAGGTACTAGCAATTCAATGGCTCTCTCATAAAGACTCCGAACCCGTTATTATCATTCCTGTTGGACCCCGGAAGATATTGGTAAATTTTATTATTGATACTGGAGCCCAAATGTCTGCAATCACTAACGAAACAGCACAACTTCTAGGTATAAATCCCACCCGACGCAGAGTCAACTTCACAGGAATTGATGGTGTGGTAAAAACATGCCCCACTGCAAAAATTAACCTCTGGTTGCCGGGAGAGCAGCGAATGACTAGGGCAGAAGTGTTAGTGGGTGCCTCACATTCTAACCTCCTAGGATTTGACGTGCTGCGTGGGCGAATGTGGAAATTCCCGGATGGAACTGCGTGGAGTTTTGCAGGACGCAAAAAAGGATTAGACACAGTTAAACTGGGCCTATTAGAAACATCTATACCTTTGCCTCCCTCTAAAATTACCAACGTCCGACAGTACCCACTGCCTGCAGCTGCACTTGCAGGAGCAGACGGGGTGGTATCAGATTTAGAAAAAAGAAACATCATTAAGAGGACTCACTCGCCTTATAATTCACCGGTGTGGCCAGTAAAGAAACCAACCGGGCAATGGCGTTTCACAGTAGATTACCGAAAGTTAAACGCCAACGCTGCACCCCTGACCGCTGCGGTTCCGAGTATCGCGGAAATTGTGACAATGATAAAAGGAGCTGCCCATCCTTGGATGGCTGCCTTAGATGTAAAAGACATGTTTTTTATGATTCCCCTCCTTGAGCAAGACAAAGCGCAGTTTGCATTCACGTGGAAAGGAGTCCAATATACCTTTAACCGACTTCCACAAGGATACAAACATTCCCCCACCATTGCTCATAATGCTTTAGCTAAAGCGCTATCAGAGATTCCTGTTTCACAGGGATGTACAGTATACCAATATATTGACGACATCTTAATAGGGGGGGAGAGAGCCAAGAAAGTGTACAAGACATGATGCAAAACATCCGAAAAACATTATCAGATTTGGGATTGGAAATTCCAGACTCAAAATGTCAGGGACCTGCACAGGAAGTTAAATTCCTGGGGGTCTGGTGGATTAAGGGAGCTGCTTCTGTCCCTCAGGATACCCTGAAAAAAATAGAACATGGACAGAATCCTTCCAGCACAAAGGAGTTACAGCAAGTTCTGGGAACTTTAAGTTATTGGCGTAAACACATCCCTGGCTTTTCCATCATTGCTCGCCCCCTTTATTGTTTGCTCAAAAAAGGTAAATCCTGGGAGTGGACTGAACAACATACTAATGCACTGGAATTGCTAATAAAAGAGCTAAGGTTATTCCAACAACTTGGCCCCATACATCCAACTGACCCTGTCCATGTAGAATGGGGGTCCAGCGAACATGGTTCTCATTGTAACTTATGGCAAAAGGGACCAGCAGGACCGGAGAGACCATTAGAATTTAGCTCTCACTCCTTTAATGATACTGAGAGCAGATATTCAGACCTAGAGAAGGGTTTACTGTCCCTGGTGCGAGCATTGCAACGAGCAGAGCAGATAAGGAGAGAACAGAGCGTGATTGTTCGGGGCCCTTTTCGTCTCCTAGATGTGGTCCGTAAAGGGACAGCACCACCAGCCGGCATTGCCCAGAAACCCACAGTTCGAAAGTGGTATGCTTATTTAGAAGGCATTAATGATATCATGCCAATCTCTGAAGGTAGTATCAAAGTATCCAAGCTCCAGAAGGATATAGATGGTGCCCTATTGTTCCAATCCCCACCAAACAGACCATCTCCAATCCAAGAAGCACCTCCTCTGAAAGAAGGCAGTGATCTTACAGGAGTGTGGTTTACTGATGCGTCATCTCACCGTGAGAACAATAAGTGGAAATACAAGGCCGTAGCACTGGAAGTAGCAACGGGGGAAAGAGCAATTGAAACAGGAGAAGGTAGCGCACAAGTAGGGGAACTCAGAGCCGTCCTACTAGCTGCACAACGTGGGGCTACTTACATTTACACTGACTCATATGCTGTTTTTAAAGGAGCCACTGAATGGATTGGACACTGGGCAGCCAATGATTGGCAGGTGAATAGAGTCCCAATCTGGGAGACAGAGAGTTGGAAGCAACTGTTGGAAATGGGAGGACAGAGAACATTGCACGTTGGTTGGGTAAAAGGCCATGATCGTTCGAACTCGATCACTGCTCAATTCAACCAACAGGTAGATAGCCTCACGCGGTTGCAGCAAATTGACATTGTAGATGATGGTCGGGAATGGGAACGCTTACTCGAATGGTTACATATTAAGCGTGGCCATACAGGCCGTGCTGATCTGTATCAGGAAGGTCTAGCCCGGGGGTGGCCTGTGTCGGTTAAGCTGTGTGAACAAGTAGTAACCGCCTGTTCACAATGTCGCCTACGACTCAATAAAGATCATCCGAGTAAGGCGCCTCCTTTACACATTCGGGACAAGAAAACATTGTGGCATTCATGGCAAATTGATTATATTGGGCCCTTGAGATCATCAGGTGAGAAAAGATACGTCCTAGTCGGAGTGGAGATTATCTCTGGCCTCGCTATGGCCACCAGCTTCAAATCAGCTACCGGGAACAACACAGTGAAAGGCCTAAAAGGGTGGTTCAGCACACTTCCCCTTCCTGAGGAAATCCAAAGTGATAACGGTTCACACTTTACCGCTACAGTGGTACAAGATTGGGCCAAAGAAGAAGGGATTCGATGGGTATTTCATACTCCCTATTATCCTCAGGCTAATGGCATTGTTGAACGCACCAATGGATTGGTTAAGCGTTTTGCAAAAACTCATGAACCTGGTTGGCATTTGCGATTGGATGATGCCATCTATCAATTAAATAACAGATGGAGTGGAGATGGCTGTCCTAAAATGAAAGCTTTCTGTGTATCTGCTGATATCATCACTCCAAAAGTTCCCAATGAACCACGAAAATACCTGGGACAATTTCACCCTGGGCAACCTGTGTTAGTGAAAATGCCTCAAATTGGCACAGTACCAATGGTGTTAGCTACTCCCAAAAACCCCCATGCACGGGAAGCCAAAGACTGTTCAGGGAAGATACACCGGATCAGCACCCGGTGGATC
>NW_027436453.1:0-19014 GCF_964199755.1 Larus michahellis | reverse complement strand
TATTTTTTGGGGGGGGGGGGGGGGGTGTCTCATTGGGGGGGGGGGGGGGGGCACTTTCGGGATTGGGGGGGGGGGGGGTCCTGGCCAACTCCCCCCCCCCATCCCCCAAACCTGGGATCCACCCCTAATTTTGAGGGGGAAAGAAAGGGGGAGGCCCTAATTTTTGGGGCTTTTTTTGGGGGGGGGGTCACTTTTTTTTTTTTTTTTGTCCCCCCCCCCCCAGGTGCTGGCTCTGTACAACCAGCACAACCCGGGGGCCTCGGCCGCCCCCTGCTGCGTCCCCCAGACCCTGGACCCCCTCCCCATCGTCTACTACGTGGGGCGCAAGGCGCGGGTGGAGCAGCTCTCCGACATGGTGGTGCGGGCCTGCAAGTGCAGCTGACCCCCCCCCCCCGCCGACAATACCCCCCCCCACACCCCCCCACACCCCAAAACCCCCCCCCCCCGAAAAACCCCACCCCTCCAAAAAAAAAAAAAAACCAACCCAAAAGAAAAAAAAACCACCCCCTTATTTATACCTTTGAGTCAGTTCCTCTTGGGGGGTTGGGGGGGGGGAGGGGGGGGGTGGTTCTGCTTTTTTTTTGAGGGGGGGTGGGGAGAAAGATGGAAGGGGGGAGGGAAAAAGCGAGGGGGGCGGAGAAAAAAAATGGGGGGGGAGAGAGAGAAAGGGGGGGAGGAAAAATGGGGGGGAAGGAGAAAAAATGGGGGGAGGGAGGGAGAAAAAATGGGGGGGAGAAAAAAAGGGGGGGGAGAAAAAAAGGGGGGGAGAAAAAAAGGGGGGGAGAAAAAAAGGGGGGGAGAAAAAAGGGGGGGAGAAAAAAAGGGGGGGAGGGAAAAAAAGGGGGGGAGATAAAAAGGGGGGGAGAAAAAATGGGGGGGAGAAAAGGGGGGGAAGAGAGAAAAGGGGGGAGAAAAATGGAGGGGGGGGAGGAGGAAAAAAGGAGGGGGGAGGAAAAAAGCCGGGGGGGTGGGAGAAAAAAAATGGGGGGGGAGAGAGAGAAAAAGGGGGGGAGGGAAAAATGGGGGGGAGAGAGAAAAAAGGGGGGAGAAAAAAGGGGGGGGAGAAAAAAGGGGGGAGAGGGAGAAAAAAGGGGGGGGGGAAATGGGGGGGGGGAATGGGGAGGAGGAAAAATGGGGGGAGAAAGGAAAAAATGGGGGGGGGAGAAACGAAGAGGGGGACAGAAAAAAGGAGGGGGAGAAAAATGGGGGGGGGGGAGAAAAAATGGGGGGGAGAAAAAAATGGGGGGGAGAAAAGGGGGGGGAGAAAAAATGGGGGGGGAGAAAAAAAGGGGGGGGAGAAAAAATGGGGGGGAAAAAGGGGGGGGCAGAAATGGGGGGAGAGAAAAAGGGGGGGAAAAAAAAATGGGGGGGGGAGAAAAAAATGGGGGGGGGGAACAAATGGGGGGAGGGAGGAAAAAACCGGGGGGGGGGAGAAAAACATGGGGGGGGCAGAAAAGGGGGGAGAAAAAATGGGGGGGAAAAATGGGGGGGGGAGAAACGGGGGGGGGGGGGGGGAGAAAAAATGGGGGGGGAGAAAAAATGTGGGGAGGAAAAATGGGGGGGGGAGAGAAAAAAAAATGGGGGGGAAGAGAAAAAAAAGGGGGGGCAGAAAAATGGGGGGGGGGGGGAGAAAAATTGGGGGGGGGGAGGGCGAGTGAGGGACCCAGGTGTTTGGAGGGGGGGGGGGGGGGCGGCATTTGTGTCCTGTCCCCCCCCCGCGGCCCCATCGTGCCCCCCCCCCCGGCAGCGTCTGGGCCCCACGGGGGCGGAAAGGGCTAAAAATATCCTTCCTGGGGGGGGGGCAGGAAACCGGGGGCCCCCCCCCGGGGACAAGGCGGGGGGGGGCACGAGGGGGGGATGCGGTGGCCGGCGGCCACCCACGGTGACCCGCGGCGAGTCATCGCCCCCCCCCCGGGGTGTGGGGCTGGGGGGGGGGGGACGGGACCTGAGGGGGGGGTCGGGAGGAACCGGGGGGGGGCTAGGAGGAAAAATGGGGGGGGGAGGAGAAATGGGGGGGGGTCAGGAGGAACCGGGGGGGTCAGGAGGAAAAATGGGGGGGGGGTCAAAAAGAGCTGGGGGGGGGGGGGGGGTCGGGAGGAGAAATGGGGGGGGGGTCAGGAGGAACCGGGGGGGGGGGTCAGGAGGAAAAATGGGGGGGGGGGGGGGGGTGTCAGTAAGTGAAATGGGGGGGGGTCAAAAAGAGGCGTGGGGGGGTCAAGAGGAGAAATGGGGGGAGGGGGGGGTCAAAAACAGCCATGGGGGGGGGTCATGAGGAAAAATGAGGGGGGGGGAGAAATGGGGGGGGTCATGAGGAGAAATGGGGGGGGTGTCAGTAAGAGAAATGGGGGGGGGTCAAAAAGAGGCGTGGGGGGGTCAAGAGGAGAAATGGGGGGGGGGGGTCAAAAACAGCCATGGGGGGGTCATGAGGAGAAATTGAGGGGGGGGGTGGGTTCAGGAAGAGAAATGGGGGGGGGGGAGAAATGGGGGGGTCATGAGGAGAAATGGGGGGGGGTGTCGGGAAGAGAAATGGGGGGGGGAGAAATGGGGGGGGTCAGGAGGAAAATTTTGGGGGGGGGGGGGGTTTCCCTACCCACGATGGACAGGGAGGGACCATTTCCCCTTGCGGGGGGTGGTTTTTTTGGTTTTTTTTTTTTTTTTTTTTTGGGGGGGGGTCACCTTATATTATTTTTTTTTGGGGGGGGGGGAGGGCGCCGGGGGGGGGGCGGGGGTTGCCCTAATCGAGCTGGGGGGCGGCGCTGGGCTCCTCGGCGTCGAAATACCGCTCCTCGGCGTCCCGCGAAACGATGTCCAGGTTGTCCAGGTCGGGGTTTTCATCCACTTGGCTGCGGGGGGGGGCACAAAATGGGGGGGGGGGTAAAGGGGGGGGCACTTTGGGGGGGGGGGGGGGCACTTTTTTGGGTGGGGGCACTTCAGGGAGCCCTTGGGAAGGGGTTGAAGGGGGTCCTGGGGGGAGATGGGGAGGGTCACAGACCCCGGGGTTCCCTTGGGGGGGGTTTTTTTGGGGGGGGGGTCCCAAAGTGGGGGGGGTTAAAGGGGGGGGCACTTTGGGGCGGGGGGGGCACTTTGGGGGGAGGGGGGGCACTTTAGGGAGCCCTTGGGAAGGGGTTGAGAGGGGGCCTGGGGGGGAGATGGGGAGGGTCCCAGAGGTTGGGTGCCCTTGGGGGGGGGGTTTTGGGGGGGGGGGGGGGGGCACAAAGTGGGGAGGGTTAAGGGGGGGGGCAGTTTGGGGCGGGGGGGCGTTAAAGGAGGGGGGGGGCACTTCAGGGAGCCCTTGGGAAGGGGTTGAAGGGGGTCCTGGGGAGGGAGATGGGGAGGGTCCCAGAGCCCTGGGTTCCCTTGGGGGGGTTTTTTTGGGGGGGGGGGGGTCCAAAGTGGGGGGGGTTAAAGGGGGGGGCACTTTGGGGCGGGGGGGGCACTTGGGGGGGGGGGGGGGGGGGCACTTCAGGGAGCCCTTGGGAAGGGGTTGAGAGGGGGCCTGGGAGGGAGATGGGGACGGTCCCAGAGGCTGGGTGCCCTTGGGGGGGGGGTTTTGGGGGGGGGCACAAAGGGGAAGAGTTAAAGGGGGGGGGGGGCACTTTGGGGCGGGGGGGGCACTTTTTTGGGGGGGGGGGCACTTTAGGGAGCCCTTGGGAAGGGGTTGAAGGGGTCCTGGGGGGAGGTTCCCAGAGCCCTGGGTTCCCTTGGGGGGTTTTTTTTTGGGGGGGGGGGCACAAAGTGGGGAGGGTTAAAGGGGGGGGCACTTTGGGGCGGGGGGGGCACAAAGTGGGGGGGGGTTAAAGGGGGGGGGACTTTAGGGAGCCCTTGGGAAGGGGTTGAAGGGGGTCCTGGGGAGGGAGATGGGGAGGGTCCCAGACCCCAGGGTTCCCTTGGGGGGGTTTTTTTTGGGGGGGGGTGTCCAAAGTGGGGGGGGGGGTTAAAGGGGGGGGCACTTTGGGGCGGGGGGGGCACAAAGAGGGGGGTTAAGGGGGGGGCACTTTAGGGAGCCCTTGGGAAGGGTTGAAGGGGGTCCTGGGGGGAGGTTCCCAGAGCCCTGGGTTCCACTGGAGGGGATTTTTTTGGGGGGGGGGTGTCCAAAGTGGGGGGGTTAAAGGGGGGGGCACTTTGGGGCGGGGGGGGCACAAGGGGGGGGGGTTAAAGGAGGGGGGGGGGGCACTTCAGGGAGCCCTTGGGAAGGGGTTGAGAGGGGGCCTGGGAGGGAGATGGGGAGGGTCCCAGAGCCCTGGGTTCCCTTGGGGTTTTTTTTTTTCTTTGGGGGGGGGCACAAAGTGGGGGGGGGATTAAAGGGGGGGGCACTTTGGGGCGGGGGGAGCACAAAGGGGGGGGGTTAAAGAGAGGGGGGACACACTTCAGGGAGCCCTTGGGAAGGGGTTGAAGGGGGTCCTGGGGAGGGTCCCAGAGGTTGGGTGCCCTTGGGGGGGGGATTTTGGGGGGGGGGCACAAAGGGGGGAGGGTTAAGGGGGGGGCACTTTGGGGCGGGGGGGGCACTTTTTTTGGGGGGGGGGCACTTCAGGGAGCCCTTGGGAAGGGGTTGAAGGGGGTCCTGGGGAGGGAGATGGGGAGGGTCCCAGAGCCCTGGGTTCCACTGGGGGTGTTTTTTTTGGGGGGAGGGGGCACAAAGTGGGGGGGGTTAAGGGGGGGGGGCACTTTGGGGCGGGGGGGGCACAAAGAGGGGGGGTTAAAGGGGGGGGACTTTAGGGAGCCCTTGGGAAGGGGTTGAAGGGGGTCCTGGGGGGAGGTTCCCAGAGCCCTGGGTTCCTTGGGGGGGGTCTTTTTTTTGGGGTCGGGGGGCCCCCCCCCCCCAATTCTGTGCCCCCCCCCCCTTTTCCCCGCGGGGGGGGTCACCTGTAGTCAAAATCGCCGTCCTCCCCGTCCAAAAAGCGCTGGTACATGCGGGTGGTGAACTCCTCCCGCAGCACGGCTCGCTCGCCCGCGTCCGGCACCGCGTCCCCTTCTTCATCTGGGGGCCGGAGTGGGGGGGGGGGGGCACAGAGATGTTACCCCCCCCCGGGAATGATGAAACCCCCCCCCCAAAATCGTTGTTGTTGGGGGGGGGGGGGGCTGACCTGTGCTGTCGCCGTCCCGCAGGCGCTGCCGCCGCAAGCGTCGCCGAACGGCCGCCTCCTCCAGCGAGCGCAGCAGGAGCCCCGTCAGAGAGCGGGGTTGGGGAGGGGGTGCCCCCCCCGCAAAAAAAACGCGGGGGGGGGGCGCCGGGACCCCCGGCGAGGTGGTTTCGGCCCCCCCCCCCGCCGCTGCCTCCAGGTATTGCCCGATGTAGTGCTGGTAGAGGAGGGGTTCCCGCGCCCGCATCTCCTCCTCGCTGAAGTACTCGCCGGCTGCGGAACAAGGGGGGGGGGTGTGAAAATTTGGGGGGACCCCCCCCCACCCCCCCACCTTAAAATCCCAGGGGAAATGCGGGGGGGTGGCCCCAGACCGAAGAGGAAAGCGGCCCCCCCCCTGCCCGGCCAAAAGACATGGGGAAAAGAGGTGGGGGGGGGAAATGCTAAAGCCTGGGGGGGGGCGGGTGTGGATAAAGGGACCCCCCCCCCAAAAAAAACCCAGGGGGAAAATGGGGGGGGCCCAAAGACTAAAGGAGATGGGGGGGGGGGGGGCCAAAACCTCAGGGGTCATCGGGGACCCCCTGGAGACTTCGGCCCCCCCCCACCGGGGACCCCCCCGGCCATTGGGGACCCCCCCCGGGGACATTGGGGACCCCCCCCAGGGACCTCAAAGACCCTCTGGAGACGTCAGGGACCCCCCCCCCGGGGACATTGGGGACCCCCCCGGGACCTCAGGGACCCCCCCCAGGGACCTCAAAGACCCCCTGGATACTTCAGGGACCCCCCCAGGCCATTGGGGACCCCCCCAGGACCTCAGGGACCCCCCCCGACCCCCAAGGACCCCCCCCCAGGGACCTCAAAGACCCCCTGGAGACTTCAGGGACCCCCCCAGGCCATTGGGGACCCCCCCCGGGGACACTGGGGACCCCCTGGAGACTTCAGGCCCCCCCAGGCCATTGGGGACCCCCCCCGGGACCTCAGGGACCCCCCCCCAGGGACCTCAAAGACCCCCTGGAGACTTCAGAGCCCTCCCCCCCCCCCCAGGCCATTGGGGACCCCCCCGGGGACTTCGGGGGGACCCCCGGTGCCGTGCCCCCCCCCCCCCCGGGGCCGTGCCCCCCCCGCAGACCTCGGATGAGCTGGCGCAGGGCCGCGTAGCGGCGGTTGCGGAGGCGGGTGCGGGCTGGGGAGCGGCGGGGGCGCCCCCACATTTTGGGGGGGTCCCGTTTAGCCCCCGGGGGGGCCCAGGCGTCGGCGACCGCCCTCGGCGGGGACGTTTTGGGGTCCCCTTCTATGGCGGGGGGGGGACACCCCGCCGGCGACCGCGGGGCCCCCTCCTTGGGGCGCTGCGGGGTCCGGCTCCGGCTCGGCGACATCGGGGTCCCCTCGGTTTTGGGGTCCCACCCCGCCATGGTCCCTCGGCTGCGGGGGGGGGGACAAGGGGACCCCAAAGGGCTCAGGGAAAGGCGGGGGGGACACGACACCCCCCCCCAGGGGACCCCAAAACCCTCCGGGACCCAAAGGGCTCAGGGAAGGGGGGGATTCCCCCCACCCCCCCCGCGCAAGGGGACCCCAAATCCCTCAGGGAAGGAGGGGGGGGGGGGACGACGACACCCCACAGGGGACCCCAAAGGCCTCAGAAAAGGGGGGGCCGCCCCCCCCCCCCCAGGGGACGCCCAAATCCCTCAGGGGACCCCCAAAGGCCTCAGGGAAAGGGGGGGGGTGTCATTTCAGGGGACCCCCCCAAATCCCTCAGGGACCCCAATTCCCTCAGGAAAGTGGGGGGGGGGGACGTTTCAGGGGACCCCAATTCCCTCAGGAAAGCGCGGGGGGGGGGGACACACACACACACGCCGAGGGACCCCCCCCCGCCCCGCAACCTCCGGAACCGCCCGGACCCGTTTAAACGCGACCCCGCCCGCCTCACCCGCCGCCGCCCGGCGTCCCGCCGCGACGTCACTTCCGGGATCGCGCACGGTTGGGGGAACGGGGGAGGATGGAAACAACGACCCCGCGCCGAAGGTTCCGGGGCACTTTGCTCCCCCCCATGACACCCAAAAACCCCTAAATCCACCCCAAAAACGGGCGGGGGGGGGGGGGGGGGGGGGAGAAAGGCGAGACGGGGGAGGGGCAGGCGGCGGTTGGGGCCGTTTTCCTCTTTTTTTTTTTTTTTTTTTATAAATTATTTTTTATTTCCTTCCTTCCCTGGTGGGGCAGTAAACCCCCCCCCCCCCCGCCCCCCCCCAAAAAAAACCGCACCCCAAAACGGGGAGGAAAAAAGCGAAATTCCGCTAAAGCGCCCCCACTTGGATGGGGGAAAGGGGGGTGGGGGGAAGGCACTGAAAATGGGGTGAAAAATAAGGAAAATGGGTTTAATTTGGGGGGGGGGGGGGGGTGGGGGGGGTGGGAAACGACCCCAAAAGGGAGAAACGTGGCCCCAAAAAAGGGGAAAGGGGGGGGGGGGCGCGGAAAGAGGGAAACTGGGCTTAAAAAGGGGAAATTGGGCTTAAAAAGGGAGAAATGTGGCCTAAAAAGGGGAAAGGAGCTGGGGGGGGTGTCTCTTGGGGGGGGGGGTGGGTTTTGACCATGCGAGTCTGTTTCGAGGTTAAAAATAATCTTTTTTTTTTTTTTTTTTTTTTTTTTTTTTTTAACAGACGAAGAGAAAAAAAAACGCAACTTTGTTGTTTTTTTTTGGGGGGGGGGGGCGGGAAAGAGGAGGGGGGAGGGGGACACACACACACACACACACACAGAGCTGGGGGGGAGGGGGGGGGTTGGGGAGGGCGGGGGGGGGGTTGGGGGGGGGGTGTCACTGGGCGCTGGCCCCCCCCTGGGAGCTGCCGTAGCCCCCGTAGTCGTAGGTGCTGTAATAGGGGGGCCAGGGGCCCTGCTGCTGGTAGTACTGGTTCCACTGGGCATACTGGGAAGGGGGGGGGGGAAAAAGGGGGTGAGGACCCCCGTGTCACCCCCCCCCCCCCCAAAAACGTTGAGAAAATGCCCCAAAATCCCCTCCTCAACTTGCCCCGAAAAGGGGCTTTTCCTCCCCCAATCCCATCCCCGACATCCCAAAATGGGACTTTTCCACCCCAAAAAGGGGCTTTTCCTCCCCCAATCCCATCCCCGACATCCCAAAAGGGACTTTTCCACCCAAAAAGGGGCTTTTCCTCCCCCAATCCCATCCCCGACATCCCAAGAAGGGAGTTTTCCACCCAAAAAGGGAGTTTTCCACCCCAAATCCCATCCCCGACATCCCAAAATGGGAGTTTTCCACCCAAAAAGGGAAGTTTTCCACCCAAATCCCATCCCCGACATCCCAAAAAGGGGCTTTTCCTCCCAAAATCCCATCCCCGACATCCCAAAAAGGGGCTTTTCCACCCAAAAAAGGGGCTTTTCCTCCCCAAATCCCATCCCCGGCGTCCCAAAAAGCAGCTTTTCCACCCAAAAAGGGGCTTTTCCTCCCCCAATCCCACCCCCACCCTCCCAAAAAGGGAGTTTTTCACCCCAAATCCCATTCCCACCCTCCCCAAAAAGGGGCTTTTCCTCCCCAAATCCCATCCCCGACATCCCAAAAAGGGACTTTTCCACCCAAAAAGGGGCTTTTCCTCCCCCAATCCATTCCCGGCATCCCAAAAAGGGGCTTTTCCACCCAAAAAGGGGCTTTTCCTCCCAAAATCCCATCCCCGACGGCCCAAGAAGGGACTTTCCCACCCAAAAAGGGGCTTTTCCTCCCCAAATCCCATCCCCGCCCTCCCGAAAGTAAGGTTTTTCACCCCCAACCCCACCCTTTCCCTCCCCAAACGGGCGTTTTCCCACCCCAAATCCCATCCTCTTCCCAAAACCGGGAATTTCCCCCCCCCCCCCCCCGCCCCATCCCCTTCCTCCCCAAAGCGCCCTTTTCCCACCCCGAAATCCCGTCCCGTTTCTCCAAAAATGGGCATTTTCCCTCCCCAAACCCCGGAATTTCCCCCCCGCCCCGGCTAAACCCCGCCCTTTCCCTCCCCCCTCAAAAAAAACCCTCCCAAATCCGGGGTTTTTCCCCCCAAAAGCGGCACCTGCTGGTACTGCCCGTAGCTCTGCCCGTAGCTCTGCCCGCCGGGGGGGGGCCCCTGGGGGTAGCTCTGCCCGTAGCCCCCGTAGCCTCCGTAGCCATAACTGGGGGGGTTGTAGCCACCTTGGCCGTAGCCACCCTGCGGGGGGGGGGGGGGGGGGTCAGAGGTGGGGGCTGGGTGCTGGGGGGGCACCCAAAGGTGGCCGGGGGGGGGGGGTGGGGGGGGGTGTCACCTGCTGGCCCTGGTAGCTGGGGGGGGTGGCGGTGGCCCCGGTGGTGGTTTTGTAGCCCCCGGCGTTGGCGCGGGGGGGGCTGTAGGCGGGGGCCGGTTGGGGGGTGCGGTTGTAGCCCCCCCGGTTGGCAGTGGCCGAGTCGCGGTTGTTGGTGGCCCAGCGAGGGGGGGTGTAAGCGCCCCGGTGGAATCCTGTGGGGGGGGGACGGGACACGATGGGGACACAGACAGAGGAGGGGGGGCAGCGCTGGGGGGGGGGGCGCGGGGGAAAGGAAAAGGGGGGGGCCGGGGGGGAAGGAAGGGAAAAGGGGGAAAAAAAGGGGGGAGTCAGGAAGGGGGGGAGGAGGAAAAAGGGGGGGGAGGAGGAAAAAGGGGGGAGGAGGAAAAAGGGGGGGGAGGAGGAAAAAGGGGGGGGAGGAGGAAAAAGGGGGGGAGGAGGAAAAAGGGGGGGGAGGAGGAAAAAGGGGGGGGAGGAGGAAAAAGGGGGGGGAGGAGGAAAAAGGGGGGGGAGGAGGAAAAAGGGGGGGGAGGAGGGAAAAAGGGGGGGGAGGAGGAAAAAGGGGGGGAGGAGGAAAAAGGGGGGGGAGGAGGAAAAAGGGGGGGGAGGAGGAAAAAGGGGGGGGAGGAGGAAAAAGGGGGGGAGGAGGAAAAAGGGGGGGGAGGAGGAAAAAGGGGGGGGAGGAGGAAAAAGGGGGGGGAGGAGGAAAAAGGGGGGGGAGGAGGAAAAAGGGGGGGGAGGAGGAAAAAGGGGGGGGGAAGGGGCGGAAAAGGGGGAGGAAAAGGGGGAGGAAAGGGGGAGGAAAAGGGGGAGGAAAAGGGGGAGGAAAAGGGGGAGGAAAAGGGGGAGGAAAAGGGGGAGGAAAAGGGGGAGGAAAAGGGGGAGGAAAAGGGGGAGGAAAAGGGGGAGGAAAAGGGGGCGGAAAAGGGGGCGGAAAAGGGGGCGGAAAAGGGGGCGGAAAAGGGGGCGGAAAGGGGGCGGAAAAGGGGGCGGAAAAGGGGGCGGAAAAGGGGGCGGAAAAGGGGAGGAAAAGGGGAGGAAAAGGGGAGGAAAAGGGGAGGAAAAGGGGGAGGAAAAGGGGGAGGAAAAGGGGGAGGAAAAGGGGGAGGAAAAGGGGGAGGAAAAGGGGGAGGAAAAGGGGGAGGAAAAGGGGGCGGAAAAGGGGGCGGAAAAGGGGGCGGAAAAGGGGGCGGAAAAGGGGGCGGAAAAGGGGGCGGAAAAGGGGGCGGAAAAGGGGGCGGAAAAGGGGGCGGAAAAGGGGAGGAAAAGGGGAGGAAAAGGGGAGGAAAAGGGGAGGAAAAGGGGAGGAAAAGGGGGAGGAAAAGGGGGAGGAAAAGGGGGAGGAAAAGGGGGAGGAAAAGGGGGAGGAAAAGGGGGAGGAAAAGGGGGAGGAAAAGGGGGAGGAAAAGGGGGAGGAAAAGGGGGAGGAAAAGGGGGAGGAAAAGGGGAGGAAAAGGGGAGGAAAAGGGGAGGAAAAGGGGAGGAAAAGGGGAGGAAAAGGGGAGGAAAAGGGGAGGAAAAGGGGGGGGTGTCAGGAAAAGGGGGAGGATGTCAGGAAAAGGGGGGGGGGTGTCAGGAAAAGGGGGGGGGTGTCAGGAAAAGGGGGGGGGTGTCAGGAAAAGGGGGGGGGTGTCAGGAAAAGGGGGGGGTGTCAGGAAAAGGGGGGGGGTGTCAGGAAAAGGGAGGGGGGTGTCAGGAAAAGGGGGGGGGTGTCAGGAAAAGGGAGGGGGGTGTCAGGAAAAGGGAGGGGGGTGTCAGGAAAAGGGGGGGGGTGTCAGGAAAAGGGAGGGGGGTGTCAGGAAAAGGGAGGGGGGTGTCAGGAAAAGGGGGGGGTGTCAGGAAAAGGGAGGGGGGTGTCAGGAAAAGGGAGGGGGGTGTCAGGAAAAGGGAGGGGGTGTCAGGAAAAGGGAGGGGGGTGTCAGGAAAAGGGAGGGGGGTGTCAGGAAAAGGGAGGGGGGTGTCAGGAAAAGGGGGGGGTGTCAGGAAAAGGGAGGGGGGTGTCAGGAAAAGGGAGGGGGGTGTCAGGAAAAGGGAGGGGGGTGTCAGGAAAAGGGAGGGGGGTGTCAGGAAAAGGGGGGGGGGTGTCAGGAAAAGGGAGGGGGTGTCAGGAAAAGGGGGGGGGGTGTCAGGAAAAGGGAGGGGGGTGTCAGGAAAAGGGAGGGGGGTGTCAGGAAAAGGGAGGGGGGTGTCAGGAAAAGGGAGGGGGTGTCAGGAAAAGGGAGGGGGGTGTCAGGAAAAGGGAGGGGGGTGTCAGGAAAAGGGGGGGGGGTGTCAGGAAAAGGGGGGGGTGTCAGGAAAAGGGGGGGGGGGGGGTGTGTCCTACCTGTTCCGGTGCCGCCGTTGCCCCCGCGGAAGCCGCCGCCGCGGTTCTGGAAGCCGCCCCGGGCCGAGGTCGTGCCGGTGCCGCCGCCGGTGCCGCCGCCGGTGCCGCGTTGGAACCCCCCCCGTCCCCGAAAAGGCGGGGGGCGTCCTCCCCCCCCCGTCCCCCCCCCTCCTCCTCCTCCTCCTCCTCCTCCTCCCCCCGCCCCGGCCTCGAAGCGTTTCTCCGGGGGGGGGCCGGCGTTCCGCCCTTCCTCGTTGTAGCGTCGCACCAAAACCTCCGCTTCCTCCCGCTGCAGCTCCACGTACAGCACCGCGTCCAGGAACTCCCCCGCCTCCGGCAGCGTGAAATTGGCTGCGGGGGGGGGGGGGAATAAAAATCATCATCATCATCTTCATCATCATCATCATCATCATCATCGTTACAATCAGCACCGTCATCGTTATCATCAGCGTCTCCATCACAGAGCGTTGGGAGGCGCGAATTGGGGTCCCCGGGGCGGGCGGGGGGGGGGTGTAATGAGGGTCCCCGTCACCCTAATTGGGGTCCTGGGGCGCTAATTGGGGGCTCCCGTCAAATTAATTGGGGTCCTGGGGCGCTAATTGGGGGCCCCGGGGCGCTAATTGGGGGCCCCCGTCAAATTAATTCGGGTCCCCGGGGCGCTAATTGGGGTCCCCATCAAATTAATTGGGGTCCTGGGGTGACAATTGGGGGCCCCATCAGCTTAAGTGGGGTCCTGGGGCGCTAATTGGGGTCCCCGGGGCGCTAATTGGGGGCCCCGTCGAATTAATTGGGGTCCCTGGGGCGCTAATTGGGGGCCCCCATCACCCTAATTGGGGTCCTGGGGTGACAATTGGGGGCCCCGTCAAATTAATTGGGGTCCCCGGGGCGCTAATTGGGGTCGCCATCAAACTAATTGGGGTCCTGGGGTGCTAACTGGGGGACCCCGTCAAATTAATTGGGGTCTTGGGGCGCTAATTGGGGGCCCCCATCAAATTAATTGGGGTCCTGGGGTGACAATTGGGGGCCCCGTCGAATTAATTGGGGTCCCCAGGGCGCTAATTGGGGGCCCCCATCAAATTAATTGGGGGCCTGGGGTGACAATTGGGGGCCCCGTCAGCCTAAGTGGGGTCCTGGGGCGCTAATTGGGGTCCCCGGGGCGCTAATTGGGGTCCTGGGGTGCTAATTGGGGTCCCCGTGGTGCTAATTGGGGTCCCCATCAAACTAATTGGGGTCCTGTGGTGCTAATTGGGGGCCCCATGGCACTAATTGGGGTCCCCATCACCCTAACTGGGGTCCCCGGGGCGCTAATTGGGAGCCCCATGGCACTAATTGGGGTCCTGGGGTGACAATTGGGGTCCCCGGGACACTAATTGAGGTCCCTGTCACCCTAATTGGGGTCCTGTGGTGCTAACTGGGGTCTCCTTCACCCTAATTGGGGTCACCAACCCCCAACTAGGGTCATCACTGACCCCCAACTAGACCCACTCGTCGCCGACCCCCAACTAGAGTCATCACCGACCCCCAACTAGACTCGCTCTCATCACTGACCCCCAACTAGACCCACTTGTCGCTGACCCCCAACTAGACTCATCGCCGACCCCCAACTAGACTCATCGCCGACCCCCAACTAGACCCACTTGTTGCCGACCCCCAACTAGACCCACTTGTCGCTGACCCCCAACTAGACTCATCGTCAACCCCCAACTAGACTTGCTCATCACCAACCCCCAACTAGACTCATTGCCGACCCCCAACTAGACCCGCTCGTCGCCGACCCCCAACTAGATTCATCACTGACCCCCAACTAGACCCACTTGTCGCTGACCCCCAACTAGACCTGCTCATCGCTGACCCCCAACTAGACCTGCTCATCGCCGACCCCCAACTGGATTCATCGCCGACCTCCAACTAGACTCATTGCCAACCCCCAACTAGACCCACTTGTCGCTGACCCCCAACTAGACTCATCGCCGACCCCCAACTAGACTCTCTCGTCGCCGACCCCCAACTAGATTCATCACTGACCCCCAACTAGACCCACTTGTTGCTGACCCCCAACTAGACTCATTGCCGACCCCCAACTAGACCCGCTCATTGCTGACCCCCAACTGGATTCATCGCCAACCCCCAACTAGACCCACTTGTCGCTGACCCCCAACTAGACTCATCAGTGACCTCCAACTAGACTCATCGCCGACCCCCAACTAGACCCGCTCGTCGCCGACCCCCAACTAGACCCGCTCGTCGCCGACCCCCAACTAGACCCGCTCGTCGCCGACCCCCAACTAGCCTCACTGCTGACCCCCAACTCGACTCTGTGCCCCTAACCACCACCCTCCGCGCTCTGCCTTTCAGCCAGTTTTCCACCCCCCGCCCCCTGCCCCCCCGTCCCTTCATCCGCCCCACGCTTCCCGAGGAGGAGGAGGAGGAGGAGGAGGAGGAGGAGGAGGCCGGGGCCGACCGCAGGCCTCGCTGAAGCCGAGGCAGCCCGGCGCCCCCCCCCACCTCTCCCTCCGGCCGTGCCGAAACGGGTGGGAAAAGGTTAAAAAAAAAAACAACCAAAACCACCCAACCGACCAACCGACGCGTGCCCCCCCCCCGGCCCCCCACCTTTCATCTCCAGCACGGCGTGGTCGGGGACGTCCTTGCCCTCCTCGTCGGTGCGTTTGACGGTGCGGTCCCGCAGGTCCTGGTCGCTGGGGCAGATGACGATGGCCTTGCGTTGGAAGCCCTCGAAGGGACGCATTTTTCGGCGCTGGGCCGAGCCGTAGACGTTGGTCTGCCGGTCGAGAACCCGTAAAAGCCAGTTATTTGCCCCAGTTGGGGGTGGGGGGGGGGCTTTTTTTTTTTTTATTTGCCACCCCCCCCCCCCCGCCACCCTAAAGCGAAAGGAGCAGAAAGAAACGGCCCCTTCTCCTCGTCCCGCCGCTTTGGGGGGGAAAAGGGGCTTTTTCGGTCTCCTAAATAGACGTTTTTAGCGGGAAGAGGAAGAGGACGCCATGAGCTTTGGGGACGGGGGGGTGGCACCAGAGGCGGCCCCCAAGGGTTTGGGTCAGTCACCTGCGGATGGGGACACCGAGGGACGTGGGGGACACTGGGGGGGGAAGAGACGCAGCGGGGGACACGGGGGGACACCGAGACGCCACTGGGGGGACACCAGGGGACACCGAGACGCAGCAGGGGACACGGGGGGACACCGGGGGGGGGAAGAGAGGCAGCGGGGGGACACGGGGGCACACCAAGGGGACACTGGGGGGGGGCGAGACGCAGCGGGGGACACGGGGGGACACTGAGGAGGACACTGGGGGGGGAGCAAGACACAGTGGGGGACACGGGGGGACACCAAGGGGACACTGGGGGGGGCGAGACGCAGCGGGGGACACGGGGGGACACCAAGGGGGACGTGGGGTGGCCAGGGGACACCGGGAGCCAAACGTGGGGGACATGGGGACACTGAAGGATGCCAGGAGCCAACGGCGGGGGACATGGGGACACCGAGAGAGACGGGGGACAGCGAGAGAGGTGGGGACACTGAAGGACACCGGGGACATGGGGACACCGAGAGGGATGGGGACACCGGGAGCCAAACGGGGGGGACATGGGGACACCGAGAGAGAGGGGGGACACCAGGGGCCAAACGGGGGGGACACTGAGAGAGATGGGGACACCGGGAGCCAAACGTGGGGGACATGGGGACACCAAGTGGGATGGGGACACCAGGGGCCAAATACAGGGGACATGGAAGGATGCCAGGAGCCAACGGCGGGGGACACCGGGACACCGAGAGAGAGGGGGGACACCAGGGGCCAAACGCGGGGGACACTGAGAGAGATGGGGACACCGAAGGACGCCGGGGACATGGGGACACCGAGAGAGATGGGGACACCGGGAGCCAAACGTGGGGGACATGGGGACACCGAGAGAGATGGGGACACCAGGGGCCAAACACGGGGGACACTGAGAGAGGTGGGGACACCGAAGGATGCCGGGGACACGGGGACACCGGGAGCCAAACGTGGGGGACACTGGGACACTGAGAGGGATGGGGACACCGGGAGCCAAACGTGGGGGACACGGGGACACGGAAGGATGCCAGATGCCAGGGGGACACAGAGAGGTGGGGACACCGGGAGCCAAACGCGGGGGACGCGGGGACACCGGGAGCCAAACGCGGGGGACGCGGGGACACCGGGAGCCAAACGCGGGGGACGCGGGGACACCGGGAGCCAAACGCGGGGGACGCGGGGACACCGGGAGCCAAACGCGGGGGACGCGGGGACACCGGGAGCCAAACGCGGGGGACGCGGGGACACCGGGAGCCAAACGCGGGGGACACCAGGGGCCAAACGTGGGGGACATGGAAGGATGCCAGGAGCCAACTGTGGGGGACACCGAGAGAGAGGGGGGACACCAGGGGCCAAACGCGGGGGACACAGAGAGGTGGGGACACCGGGAGCCAAACGCGGGGGACATGGGGACACCGGGAGAGACAGGGACGTGGGGACAGCGGGGGCCAAACGCGGGAGATGCCAGGAGCGAAACACGGGCCGGGGCGGGGGACGCCGGCATGTCACAGGCCGTCCCCGCTGCCGGCCCCGGTGGATGGACGGCGCTGCGTTTCTCGCGGGTGGACACCGAGAACCGCGGGGACGCGGGGGACAGGGGGACGGCGCGGGGGGACGGGGGTACCTGGTCGAGGATGTAGTTGCGTTTCTTGCGGGCGGCGATCTGGATGAGGCGGTTGAGGCACTGCGTGGCCTGCTGGATGAGGACGTCCCAGCGTCCCGCGTAGTTGCGCTGCCGCCGGAGTCCCATCACCTGGCAAAGAAAGGCGGGGGGGTGGAAGGGGGGGGGACGGGACACACGACAGGTGGGGAAACGCGGCGCCGCCGCAGCCTTACCCTCATTTTATCCATGATGGCGTTGGTCCCCAGGATGTTGTACTTCTTGGAGGGGTTGGCGGCGGCGTGTTTGACGGCCCACGTCGTCTTGCCGGCGGCCGGCAAACCCACCATCATCAGGATCTGGGAGGAGACGCCGGTGACGCCGTGTCCCCCCCCCCCCCCGTGCCCCGTCATCGTCCGTGTCCCCGTCCCCCCCATCCCCGGCTTTTCGCACCTCGCATTCCGCTTTGCTCTTGGGGCCCAGGGTGCCGCGGACGCGGTCGGCGAGGGGCAGGTGTTGGATGAAGGTAAAACCCGGGGGGACGGAAAAATAAGTCTCTTCCCGTTGCCCGAAGTTGAATTCGATGGCGCAGTTTTTCACCAGGACGTGGGGGGAAAAGGGCCCGGCCCCCCAAAAGCTCCTTCCGCACCCGATACGCCACCCCCAGCCATTTGCCGTTCTTCATGAAGGACATCTCCACCTCCTCCCCGCACTCGAAATCCTGCCGGGGAGCAGAGAGGGGGGGGGGACAAGAGGACGCGGCGGCGTGACCCTCGAGGAATCGGGGACGGCAAGGGGGGGGGACGACGACGGGACGCGGGCGGTGCCGCCGCCACCCACCACCAAGCAAGCGATGACGTCGTTTTCGGCGAAGGTTTCCCCGTAGTTTTCGAATTTGCAGTTGGTCGATTTTTTGCCGGTGCCGCCGTAACCGTAGGAAAAGGGTTCCTCGCCTGGTGAGAGGGGCGGGGGGGGTTAAAATAACTCAGGTAGGGGGGGAAAAGCATCCCCCCCCCTAAAAAAAAACCCCCCGCCTTACCCAGCTGGGTGCTGCAGGAATCCAGCGACCAGCCCACCCGCACCACGTGAGGGTCCGGCTCGGTGGAGGGCAAGTGTTTGACGGAGATTTCCTCGTTAACCTGAAGAGGAAAAAGCAGGAGGTCGTTGAGGCCGGGGGGGGGGACACAGAGGTGACAAAAGGGACGCCGAGGGGGGTTTGTCACCTTCATCTCGTAGCAGACGCGGCCCTGCCGCGCGCCGTAGGTGGCGCGAGCGCCCGACCAGAGGTAGGCGAAGCCCTCGATGGTGAGGGGGTAACCGCTGTACCGGTCCCGGGCCACTTTGAAATGAAGATCGCAATTATCTGTAAGATAAATTTTTTTTTTTTTTTTTTTTTTTTGGGGTTGGGGGGGGGGGGGGGGGGGCGCGCGGGAGGTGGGGAGAGAAATTAGCCGTCCCCACCCCCCGAATTCGGTCCCCCTTCCTCCTCGCGGGGCTTTTTTGGGGGCGCTCACAAGTGTCCACGGCCACCAGCGTGTCGTCGAAATCCTCCTCCTCGTCTTCGGCGGGCGGCTGCGGCGAGCGGCCCCTGGTTGGGGGGGGCGGAACAAAAAAAAAAAAAAAAGGGGGGGGGGCTAAATTTTAGAGGGTGGGGGGGGCGGCGTGTTAAATTTTGGGGCGTCGGGGGGGTGGGGAGGGTCGTCCCCCACCTCTTGTCCTCGCGGTGCTCGTAGTAACCCCGTCCCCGTTGCTCCTCGTAGGGCCGTTTGCGGGGCTGCGGCGGCCGAACCGGGTCCGGCGCGTTGTAACCCCCCGGGGGAGGGTTGTAAGGGGGGGGGCCGGGGGTGCTGTAGGGGGCGGGGGGCGCGTTGTAGGTCGGGGGGGTGCCGTAGGTGGGCGGGGGGGTGCTGTAGGCCGGGGGGGTGCTGTAGGGGGCGGGGGGCGCCGTGTAACCGGGAGCCGGGGGGGTGTAAGCGGGAGGGGTGTAAGCGGGAGCGGCGTAAGCGGCCGGCGGCGGCGGCCCGTAAGCGGCCGGGGGGGGAGGGGGGGGCGCGTTGTAAGTTGGAGGGGGGGGGATGTTATAAGGGGGGGTGGGGGGGGCGTAATTAGGAGGGGGACGTTGTAAGGGGGAGCGGGGGGTTCTTCCGGCTTCGATTCCGGCGGCTTCATCTCTGCGGGGAGGTGGGGGGGAGAAGGGAATGGGAAGGGAGGGGGCCGGGGCCGGCACAGCCGCGGTGCCGCCGCTGGCCCCCCCCCCCCGGCCCCTACCTTGGTGCAGGACGGGGGGTCTTGGTCCAAAGCTCTCCTCTCGTAGCCCGTTTCGGCGTCGGGGTTTGAGGCCGGGGGGGTCGTAGGGCTGGTAGCCCTGGGGCTCGCTGGCGTGGCTGTTGTTGTCGACGCCATCTTCCCAAAAAAAGCGAAAAAAAAAAGGCGGGGGGGGGGGGGAAATTGGGAAATAAATTAAATGTTAGGGGTTTATTCGGGGGGGCGGGGGGGGCGTCAGCGGCCCCACGGGGATGAGGGTGTCCCCCTGCTCGTGGGGTCACCCTGAATTTGGGGAGGGGGGGGACACAGCGGTGACAGAGAGCTGCTCCCCAGGGCGGGGGGGGGGGGGGGACGGGACACGACGACGAAACACCCCCCCCCCATTGGAGCCATGGGGGGGGACAC